>NC_056732.1:427621405-427623905 GCF_019279795.1 Protopterus annectens | reverse complement strand
ATATTATAACATCAAAGTCTAAAAACATCAAATGTTATAATATCGACCCCATTCAATCGAAACACCAGAAAACCGAACAGTCAGAATAGCAAATTTTTTCCCAGGGAAAAAAATTGCTGTTTCGACAAACATACACACAACTCAAGCACACCAAATAAATAATCCACACACATACACTTCACGAAACCCTACACTAAACCAGACATACACCACTAGCTACCCACTTACCTTAACCCAACCCTATCCCTAAGGTCCCTAACTATCGCACACTTACCTTACCCGCTCCCTAACCCTAACTCACCTACCCCACCCTAACCCTCACATCCACACAATCGCACATTTACCTGACCCGCGCCCTAACCCTAACTCACCTAACCCACGCCCAATCCCACACTCACCTTCATTCGCACACTTACCTTAACCTGGTCTGTAACCTTCGCTCCACATTTGAGGAAATAGCAAAACTGCAGAAATGGCCCACTGAATGCTTTCCCTATGAAAGTATTCAGTGTTCTGCAGCTTTGCTATTTCAAGCGTTCACTCTACTGGGTTCAATATTATAACATTCGAAGTTTTTGAACTTCGATGTTATAATATAGACCCCTTAAGCAGACTACTAGTTCATTGTATTTTTGGAACAGCTAAATTAATATTATTCATCATGATAAAATATCTCATCGACTGGAATTTAACAAATATCAGTTTATAAATAATTGTTCTGTTTATGTGTTGAACCTGGACACGATCATATGAATATCTGAGTCTTTGCTAAGAAAGACCTTTAAAACTGCATATTACTCAATTTCTTTAAATACTCCAGATTTTCTATACAAATTGGCTTGCTGATTCTGTTTCATGACTTACTAGCAATTGTAGACAAGACAACAGTGTGACAGTTTAGTGCAGGGATTAAGGTTATGAGATGTTGATGAGTTTCTTTCTGAAAGCTATGGTTTAATACCCCTCAATCTCTATTTGCTTTTGTGTAACTCTGAGAAAATCATCTAATCAGGTCACCCCTAAAAATAGCTTGTGCCTGGTGACTTTATCCCATTAACAATGAGCAGAATAACATATATAATTAGCTCCACAAGGAGTCCTGCAGTCGTAGAAGGCTACCAATTGGACCCATTCATTCAATGAATGACAACCACATTTTAGACTATTTTCAAAAGGACAGATGATATATGATATGGACTAACTCACTGTTAAAAGAAGACTAGCATTTTCTCAGTGACAAACGTTGATTTCTGTCCATGACTGACTATGGAAAATTGATCCAATGAAGGGGAAACCAGCTGAGTAAATTTGCAGCAACATATGGTAAAGGAGCTTTTATGTCAATAAAATAAATGACTGGCTTCTTTATGGTGCACCTATACTGTATCAGTTTAATTGGTAAAGAACTAAACTTAGCCTGAATCCCCTATCCCTAGTTATGGTTATTTTATTAAACATGACGTGTTTAATCTAGGAATCCACTCCAAACTCAGAAAAGAAAAGAAAGAGGAATCAAGTTTTTCAAGCTAAACCCAAAATGGGTAAAATTAAATATTCAGTTTAAATCATACAGGGACTAAACACAAATCAAAATAGTTAATACACTGAAATGCTTCTGCTAGAGCTAGTCCAGTTAATAAACTGAAGTGGTTCTGCTACAGCTAGTCCAGTTGCATTTTTGTGAGTAATCAGCTCAGTGAGTACAACAGACCAGGAATTAAGCCAAACAAACAAAAAAAAAATGTTTCACTTTTTTGCAGGTAAATTTTGGTAGCTTACCCGCTTGTACCACAGCCCTGTAATGTGTACATGCCAATACCATGGTTACACTAATACAAAGAAAAACGTATTTGAGAAAATGTCGAGAACACATACAACTACATCAGCAGTGATTTCCTGTAGAAAACAGTGATGGGAGAGTTCAGCATGAGTGACCTGAGGGCAACCAGACAGATCCATCTCCAGTATTCACCCCATGAGGTGTAGGGTAGCCATTGAAAGCAAGGGCACAGTTGAATGAAGTTTTGTGCCTTCAACTATGTAATAGTAATCCAAGGAAATATCAAGGCCTTTCACTGGACAGCAAGTAGTGTTCATCCTTAGGCTCAAATGCCAGTGTTCAAAATAGAAGACATGCTATGTTGGAATGAGTCAATGTGACTTCCAAATAACCTGTTAAAAAGTTGCTGCATATACATTTTATATGTTTCAATGTAGTATTCATTCATTTCACATCTCAGGAATAGCAGATTGTTGGGGCTTTATGCATGATTTACTAAATGCTTTGCTTTTGGACATTGGCTTTTCATACTTTCTTTTCAACCGGAAAAGACTGTACTTTGCTCATATGTAATTAATTCAAAATTATGGATCTTAAAAGCAAATGTACTAGTTAAGGCAGTTGTTATTATGCCAAACATTTACTGGCATTGCATACAAGCTTTTCTTGCAGATGCTTTTCCACTTGTCCAATACACATACCTCTGAACTACCCAGATTT
>NC_056732.1:427538905-427611405 GCF_019279795.1 Protopterus annectens | reverse complement strand
AGTAGCGGCAAGGGTGGCATTGCTGTTAAGTGCCAAAAATGTCGTGTCCAACATTTTCGGCATTAACAACTGACTTTTGACATTAGGACAGTTAGGTTATGTATACTTTCGGCAAATTGCTTCGCTGTTAAGTACCTTTTTTTTTTTACTGTTGAGATTTCAATAGTAAACTATATATATATATATATATATATATATATATATAGATATGGATAGATATATGTGTGTGTGTGTGTGTGTGTGTGTGTGTGTGTGTGTGTGTGTGTGTGTGTGTGTGTGTGTGTGTGTGTGTGTGTGTGTGTGTGTGTGTATTATATATAGTTAAGGATATACAAATATATTGATATATCCACAGAAATGCACACATATACAGATACACAGATGGACACATGCAGATTCAGACACATATGCACATATGTTGTTTGGAAAGATTGACCCATTACAAAAAATACAATGTATGACAGCAAACAACTCATATAAGAAAGACTGAAAGAAATTAGGTCAACAGGTTCTTATTTTTAGTAACACAAAATTGAAAGGGGGCTAAACAAAAACAAAATCGCAGGCATATCGACGCTTGAAGACCATTTCACTCCATTTCCTTTGCTTTCACTGTATTTTACTTTGGTGGTGCAATAACGGATAAAATAAAACAGAGTACCAAACAATATTCACTTTAATTTATAGGTAATACTAACTGGCAAATGTAAAAGTATAATCATTTTTGCACATAATGCTTTCAATGCCCATTTGCCATTCATTATTTTATAGAATAACGTTGAATTCAGTACCTGCATATAGAGCATGCTCACACAAGAGAACAATGCACTGATGAATCCCAAGAATAGCATACTTTATTGATTGTGACCGCATTTTAAGTTCATTTTTTCCTGGTGTGCAGTCTAACAGCTGATCTGCTTTGTACTGCATTATTTATAGGGAAAAGAAGTGTAATACCTTTCTAAAATAGCATTGCTAGGTAAATGACAACAAATCAATTGTAACAAACTATACTTGCCTGGAACATACTTTGCTAAGATACGTTCAGCAATTATTCCTTCATTTTTCTAAGTAGTCAATATGGATCTTCCCGATACAGTAGAGAGCAAACAGTAAGCATTGACTGCAAACTACATTTCACTTGAACTCATGCCTCGATATTATGTTTTATTCATGTGAATGTATAGAAATCAAATGTGAAAAATAGAGAAAAAAAGAAATGCATTTGTTCCTTCTGATATATCTAAAATGATCATTTTGAAAAGAACACAGCTTAGGAAGCCAGTTTAAAATTTACACCTGAAGGAAAAAATAACTACCTCCACTAGTTGCATAAAGTATAGTAGTAAAAACTGAAGGTTGCATGTAATGTTTATTTACATATGATCAGGTTTAATTGAGGCTATCGTGCTTATACTTGGAAGGATTTTCTGTATTTTTTTCTGTTATAGTGATATAACATCAATTACATTTGTGAATGAGCATGTCTGTAAAATGTTTTGTACCAGTATTTCATACGACCTCCAGCTTTCAATTTATACTTATCTGTGACTGAATATGAATTTAACATCTGGAGTATATGCTATTGCTTATGAAACACAGCTAATGTGTCTTAACTACTAAATATTTTTCTATGTAGCCAGCATATATGGAATTTATTAAAAAATGAATGTCTTTCAGTGCAACTGTATCAAGTATTTGTTTTTTTTTTTTTTTTACTATACAAGGTGTTACAACCTACAATACTGCAAATACTTGAAGTGAAGATATGGTTTGCCCTGGTCCCCTTCAGTAAATGCATCACACTGAATGACATTTGACAATCTTTATTAAAATTTCCATAACATAACTTTGACCACCAAAATTTATTAATTACAACTGGACACAATATAGTTGATTCAAAACACAGCATAAACATCCTTGTAATGTTAATCAGGACAGTGTACCTGCTCATCCTGCCCCAGTAAGCAGCATCCATACCTCTGCTTGCTTACTTTACTTATGAAGCAGCGTCCAAGACTCACTTCACATCCCATTTATTGAATTACCCATCCAACTAAATAATTCAGGACATGACCTTACTCATCCTGACCCAGTAAGCAGCATCCATACCTCTACCTGTTTACTTTACTTATGAAGCAGCAGCCCATCTCACTTCATACACCATTCATTGAATTACCTTCCAACCAAAATAAGCAGCATCCTTCCCTCCTCTTGCTTATCTGTTCAGCAAACTTCCTCCAGCTGCTCATTTTCTTTCCCCAAATCCTTGAAATAAACCTCCAGACACCAGAGGGGAAACAGAAGAGGGCAAGCCTGTCCCTCTTCTCCACCAACCAGCCTGACCAGGCTGTTCCCCCTCCCACCAACCAAAATTTTCTAACCAACTCCCCCCATAAAAGAAGGGGTTAAGCCAAACATCATTTAGTGTACCAGTCATCTGTAAACCAAATCAGATCCCTGTCATCAACCCCAAAACCCTAACATACCAGTAGTGAAACGTGCCTTGATGAACCTAAATAAAATAGCATTACCTGTGACCCCCTTGTACCAGACCAGAACATCCACTCCAACCGAGTACATTCCTTTTCACTCTGCTTTCATCAAGCAACTGACCATTGCTCCCTCTGTTAACTGCACACTGTGACTGCATTGCACCACTCTGGTAACCAGGACCTGTTCTGCAACTGGTATAGTCAAAAGCAGGAACAACCACCCTGCCAACCCCATCACCTTCCACACTACTTCCTTCAGGCCCCAACTACTGCCACCTGCAAAAGAAAGAACAATGTAAATTCTCTGCATACACCAATCAAACTTTCTTAATGACATTAAGCAATCTCAAAGCACACCCCACCCCTAAACTCCCCTAGTTAAATTGCCCTAGCTCCCCCACTTCAACCTAACACTACCTTACCCCATCATTCCTTTCACAGTCAAAGCAAAACACACTACAAAATCAATGACCCCCCCCCCATTATAACACAAGGTAATGCATTACCAACTGAGGATATGGCAACTAATCACTGTAGCAGGATAACTTAAATATCAATATACCTTACCCAGGACACCTCTTGAATTCCATACAAAACCTATACAGCACAGCATATGCCCAGCACTTGCCTCTTAATAGCCACTACATCATTTACATAATCACCCTACCAACTATCCCACATGATTACTGAAGCCACTGTTAACAGGGGCTGTTTATATCACAGATGCCATGTACATTAGAAGAAAACCAATATTAATGTCCTGTCTTAACATGTCAAGCTAAACCATTGAAGTATGTACAACAGCAATTTATGTGAACTGTAATAGTCCCCAATCCCCCCCCAACTAAACTGAATGACCTGAAATGTGCACATAGCAGCAGGACTCCCAGCCACGAAAAGACCACCATCTTTCCCATCTCACCTGGACTCCAAGCACACTAGCCTAGTCATCATAATATATGTAATCACTAAGCTGTCACCCCTTGACCATTGTTTATTGCTATAATTATACCCATCCCTCACCCGAATGGTATATTCCTATGGTAATATGCCTATCTGCCCCAGTACTCTGAAGACCACCCACCCCATTACCAATAATGCAGTGAGACATTCAAGCCTGATGCTCCAAGCCCAAGAGCTACAAAACAAAACATTACCTTGCTGCAGCAGGGAAGGAAAACACAACAAACAAACAAATTCATATTCGGTTACACTGCTGGAAACTGACCTCTTTTTCATATTGCTCCATCCACTGAAATTCCTACATCATCCTCTCTCACCTGTTGATTCCACATTCCTTCATGGCACCAAGTACTGTACACTATGCAGCTCCCTATCCGCAACCTCAGTGTGATCTGCAAAAGAGAACACTGTAATTCCACCACACACGCATAAACAAAACTTCTTAATGACATGCACCACCAAGACCATAGTTCTTTCTTGAACTGCGTAAAATGCACCCACAAATACAGAGTGTGAAATCCTGATGAAAATAAGATGCCTTAACAAAGTTCCCCATAAAGTTTCACACACATCCCACATTAAAGCTACAACTGATAACATGTGAAATAAACAGAATCATTCCCTTAAAAAGCCTATTCACAAATAAAATATCACCCTTTAACCATCCTATGAGCTTCCTAGATAAAGTTGTGAACCTATCATCAAGGCAAAGAATATTAAAACAGTCCATAGTTGTGCTGACATGGCGATTACAAAACCCGAGCCACCAGTGCCCCCCCCCAGTGGCTCCACCAATGTCCCTGTTGGACAGGGCAGCCTTCAACCATCTCCCCTTGGATAATGGCACTATATGCTGCACTCTGGAGTAAAGAATCTTATGTACCTTAATTTGGCCAGGTTGTGAAGAACCTTAGAGCCCTTAACTTAGTAACCACCCAGGATTCTGACCCCCCCCCACTGGAAACCCAAAATTCCCCATACACAATCTAAAACCCTGACAAACTAAAGCAAAACTTGTTACCGTCCTGTTTCCCATTCATCAATCCAACCCCCACCCCAGCAGCCATTACCTACCAAATAAAAGTGCATGATAACTCAAACTGAATGCATTGACAGATAACCGCTACTGAAAGGCTCCGCCCCCTACCCTATAACTTATTACATACCTTTGCCGTAAATGGCAGATCCTGAAAGATGATGTGTAGCCAGTGAGTGTCCCCTTTTACCTAACCCGGTCGTCCAAACCTTCCAACCCGTAGTATCACCATCTGCCCATGCATGGAGGCAACTGTTCCACTGGACAACTTACAACTGCTGCGGAGAAAAGTAGGTCTTGCTGAACTGCTGTTAATCCAACAAATGTTAGCTGTACCCCTCTACCTCTAAATGCCAGAACTAACAACAAATGGGACAAATTTAAATGTACTGCTTACAAACTATGATAAGAGGATCAAACAAAGACAGTAAAAGCTAGAACAAGGAAACATGAAATAAGTCTCCTGCTCTGTGCTGTCAATCACATCAGGTATCAGCTAAAATCATCCGTAGCACTTAAACAGCTAAGGAAGTTAGGTATGAAGGGAAATGGGAGATGAGTCAAATTAGTACAATTCAGGCTTTACAAAACAGTGCAGCTTAGCCATTCTACCAAGAAGCAACAGTAAAAACACTTTGAAAGTCTGTTCCATGGCATTTGCACTGTTTCTTTCAAGTAGTCATTGAATAGCATGAAATGTTACTGAAAATTAACTGACTGGAAGATAGTGTATGGATGCAAACTCAAAGCAGTGACAGCAGCTGTAGGACTATGCCCACCAAGAAATAAGCATTCATGACATAATTTTCATAGACATGCGCTGTACTATGGAACAGACTAAACAATCAGATTTATTTCAAGATGCCAGATCCCATGTGGTTATACTTAGAAAATATGTCTAAAATATTAAAAAACCTGTAAATAGATCCAGAGTGGTGTTAAAATGTAGGAAACCAAAACCATGATGAAATAAGTGGGACCAATGTCCCCCAGAAAATCAAATGTTGCCCCCCGCTCCATAGCGGGTTTTGCAGCAGCGTGGATTTTGAAGGGGTATGAAGTCTAAATGCATGCCTTTCATTTTCTAAACTCAACTGTTAGTAAGGGTCATTAACCTGCCAGAAAACTCCGAGATCATGAAAATGCATGGCCACAATAAACTTGAAGACATAATTATTCCAAGACAGTGAACCAAAACACTTGTGTGTATGTGTGTGTGTGTGTGTGTGTGTGTGTGTGTGTGTGTGTGTGGGTGGGTGGGGCACTTCTCAGCAATCAACGCACAGTGTCATAACCCGAGCCCCAACTATTCTACAGCCTTGGATGACTTGCTGTTATACTGTTTTCATAAATTTTTAATAGCAACACTAGATAGCTGACAAGGAGATGAATCTAAGGAAGAAACTGATCAGCTTAAAACTAGACTTTAAGAAAAAGTGATGAAGTACAGTCAGTAGTTATTGTCATCACATAGTGATAATAATTACTGTTTTCTACGTTCATAAATTACAGGTTATAAAATATGTGAGTTATCAACCAAGTTAACACTTCCAGTATCTCAAAATGTCATCTTCCCTCATTAATGTTTTCCTTTGTCCTTAACTCTGAAAGTAAAAGGCTGAATGCTTTCGGATGATGTAATCTGTAAACAAGACATGCAACTCCTCATAGGTCCACAATGAATCCCTCCAAACCTCAGTTTGTCTTTAATATGTCCCTGAATACCACAGAGTGGGAGACAAGAGTCCAGTACGTTACAGGTTCTTTTTTGGTATCAACACAGTGCAAACCTCACCAAACAAGCTCACAGCACGCAATATAGTTTGTAAATTAGCTAACTACTAAATCCAGTCTCATCTCTATTTTTTACACCAAAGCGGAAATGCATTAATTTCTTAGCAGATACTTTCACGGACTTATTTCTGAACACACACATTTGAAGAAAATGAAATAAATAACTAAATAAATAGCTAACTAACTAAATAAATAATAATAATACAATGAGGAAATGAACTCAGTTACCCACCAATCGGCATTCCCCCAAGTACCTTAGCAGCATACTGTGCATGCACTGGGTGCCCTTGTGAACGAGAGAACTCCAAGCCAGCGAAAACTACTTGCAGCTTACCCTAAGCACAAAAAATGCTAAGGATTCTACCACCATGAAGACAGCTAACCAGAAAGAAGGAAGGAGGCTATAGCAGAAGGATCACTTTATGTACCAATGGAATAGAGACCTACCATAATCTTAACCTTAACCTCCAGGTAGCTGACAAACCTCTTCAGCATTTTTTTTTTTTTTAATAATGACAATGTAATACATTTTTTTCTTTTTTCTTTTTTTTTTAATAAACAGCGCTCCCTCCCGAGTAACTAAAGCAACTTACACCGGCCACTGCCCGAAGTACTCAAACCTCCCCCCATGCTGAAATACTAACAGTAGCTATACCACGCACTATCACAGCTCCTACTCAAACCCTTAGATTACCAACCAATACAACCTCAAAAACTGCATGGACATGTACTATATAGGGGACAGGGGAAAATACACCCTACCCAGGGAAAATATACCCTACCCACCTATGATAAAGTTACTGGCACCCTCCCCAAGCCAAAACATGTAGCCTAACAGGGCAACCTTGCAAAGAAGTTACAATCAAAAACATCCTGCAACTCAACATGACGACTTTGTCTAACTCAAAGCCTGACCAACTAAAGCCTTAAAAAAAAAATGTTTTAATTACCTATATACATCAGCTGCCTCCTCAACAGACCCTAACCAGTAACCCAAGGCCTACCTGTTCCCCAGGAATACCCACAGGTCGTCTCGGATGTCACTTGCCCATAGCAAGTTCACGCCAAAATGTGATTACTTACCCAGCTACACTTGTCTAAACCCCTTAAGCCCCTTCCCCTTATCTCATTTCATCCCAGTCATCCCTCCCTCCATTTAACCCTCTCACCACCCCAACCCACTTAACTCCCACTAATATATCAGTCTAACCCCTCTTGAGGATGTCCCAGGACAACTTGGTTTGTTGCCAAACCTCATTTATTGAGTTACACTACTATTTGATATTGATCTTAGAAGGCTACAGCTTACTTTTTAATGCTATGCTTTGTCAGATATACAGTTTTGGTGTATAACATTTTATGCATTCTAAAAGCAGCAGATCACTGGTTTCACTGTAATTGTTTCACAAACACGAATTAACCATTCACATGTATATAGGCCCACTATTATTTGTGCCCCTTACTGAATAAAGACAACACATAACAGCTTTCAGGATTATCTGCTGCATAGCACAATTGTTTTTCAAAATGAAGTGAAACACAAATATACGATGACAGAGCTCCTCAGATTTTATATGGAAAGTCCAACGGGAATACATTCTTTTGTAACTGTGTGAAATGGAATATGATGCTGCTAAGAACAGCAGTCATTTCTTGCTAGAGCCTGCATGAGGGTTTTGCCATTGCTAACACCTTACTCTTCAGCTTACGTTTATGAAGCAGGTGCAGTGACAGAGAAATGAAGGACACATTGATTGAAAGTGTATACACCTAAGTATGACACTGCATGAAAAGAACAGGGGGCGTGGCTAGGCAGCTAAGATTATATTTATGATGACATTGTTGTATTAGTGTTAGTGTGATGAAAGGATTAGTCAGAAAAAGTGTAATACTGTTAGTGAAAGAAAATCACTCAAAGATCTGCAGTGAGAAAGTCAGCCGTTCAACTTAAAAAAGTGCACTGAACTAGGTATCTGTGAGAATCTTGCATTGGTACGAAATCAAGTGATCAGCATAACATGTGTTAATGTTTAGAAGCAAAGATTCTTCTAAGCTTCCTTAAAGGTGAAAAGAGTCCCTCAGTGATTCATTAGAGTGCCTAGCATGAGCAATATAGTTACTGCTAAAACGTCCCTTCTCCCACAACATGCCACTTTGCAATTCAGGGATATGTTAGGTGTGATCAGTCAAGACATAATTTTGGCTAATTTGTATGCCTTTTAATCACATTTATTGCTGATTGGCATGTTGTAGTAATAAATTGCTTCTCATATAAGAGGTGGCATTACCCCCAGTCACTCTCCTACACATGCAAGTATTCACAGCATGAACCCATTCACACACACCCATAAATGCACACAAAAACACAAACGCACACACACCCACACACACACACACACACACACACACACACACACACACACACACACACACACACACACACACACACACATACATGCACACACATGCCACAGGCCCTGTACCTGTCCCTAACCTGTCTGCCCTCCCTTGACCCCACCCCTTTAATAGCTTAAGTGCCATTATGACATGTATCTACTATACCCTGGTCATCTAGTGTATCTCTCCTCCAATCCCTGTGGTACTGCTTCTGCCATTAAACATTTTAATCCTTGATTTGTCTCTGGTGCCTATCGGTCCCCCCCGTCTCCTGATTGCATTGTGGTGTCAGTGCTGTTATAACATTTCAGTATATGCTATCCCAGGTGGGCTGGAGTATCCCCCTCCCCCAATCTGCATACTGCCATTGATACTGATACAGCAACATTTAAGAGCAATCTCTGGTGATATAGTGCAACCCCCACACCTGATACCCATACAAATGTCATTTTGACATATTTAGGACCACAGCATGGTGGGGGCAACCACGATGATCTACACAACATAGCAATTTCTTAAATCAATCAGCTGTATAGATGCTTTTCTGGTTCCAGAGAGACAGCACTATGTCTCTTCCCCTGGAATGCCTCATTAGCATTCAGCATGGCAGTAGGACCAGCCCTATGCTAAGCTGCATATATTCTTGGGTAAAGGACCATGCAGCACCATGTTAAGGGTGGCTGCTAACTTGGTAAAAGGTATGTTAATTTTTACACAGATGTGAACATCTCACTGTACTTTAATGAATCCTGGCCATCATTTTTATTTCACAAAGGGAGCAAACAAAAATGCATGATAATTATCTTGAGAAATGTAGCCATTTGCAAGTTTTATTGGCAAAAAAATGTAGCATCATACATGCAAACACACACACCTGCACAAGCAAACAGAATTGTTGTTGTTGTGTCTTTTGGCTTTTCCCGGTTAGGGGTCGCCACAGCAGAACTCCGGTCTGCTAATGATTGGCAGTAGATTTTTACGTACCGCGCTACCACCCCTGACGCACAACCTTCAACGAAGGTACGCCCATTCACGCATGTCTCCACACAGAAGACACTCTAGCTGAGAATCGAACAGGATAATGTCTTACTGTGAGGTGACAATGCTACCGCAGCACCACCATTGCTCAATTATATTAAGGGCCCGATTAGAAGAGTATTAATTTGCATTCAGTATTTCAGTATTATGCCCAAATAAATGTAGGAGTCTATATTTCTGAAATTTTAAGTGGTCATCTTTTTTTTCTGGCTAGCCAATCATTAATTATAATTTTTACCATATTAATGATGACTTTAACATATTAAGTCATCTCTGAAACACCTGCAAGCCAAATGGGAAGCTTTGCAATTGCCTGCACTGTTTACTGAAGAACATCTCACAACTGATTTACTTTTCTGGTAACAGTGTTTATTGGGAATGTTAAAATAGTGGATACAGTTGTTTGTTGTCTAGCAAAACCTAGCAGTTATTCTTCAGAATAAGTATCTCAAAATGCCACAGAATGTATGCATATACAGTGTAATTTGATTTAACATTGTGCTTCTGAATGGTGTTTATTTGCATATTTAGGTATGTATGTATAGATGTATTTATTTATATTTTTGTCTGATATGGTTAGAATGGTCTTGGGAGAATAGCTATAACCACGATGTAATTAATTATGTTTCTGACAACAGTGAACTGAATGAGATAAAGTACTTCATGTATTTATTAATTTGATGACAATCAGAGCTCTGAGATATACATAATCATTACTTTGGCTGTAACTGATGGGCACAGTTATGGTGTGCATACGAATGATGAGGATGAAGTGGGATGTATTGTGTGCATTTTACAAGAATGATGACGAAATGCATTATAGTGAATGTTATATATTAATTCATTCATTTGATCAGAATCACAATATAAGCAGTCATCAATGTGAGTGCAATTGAATGTGTGTGTGTGTGTGTCTGTGTTTGTGTTGATGCAGTAGGTTGCAGTCTATGCATTCCCATCAGTGGCAATTCGTTACTGTATATGTCATTAATATATTCATTTGATCACAGTGAGACATCAGTGGTGCACACAATCATTAATAAGGCTTTAATTGATGGGCATGTATGTGAGTGTGCATGTGTGTGAATGCGAATGTGAATGTGTGTGTGCATGTTTGTAACGTATTCAGTTCTATGTACCTGATGGCAGCAAGGTACATTACTTTGGCCATTATTTAAATATTTATTCATTCATTTAATTACAATTAGACATTGGAGACATGCACAGTGATGAATGGAGTTGCAACTGGATGTGTGTGTGTGTGTGTGTGTGTGTGTGTGTGTGTGTGTGTGTGTGTGTGTGTGTGTGTGTGTGTGTATGTGTGGTCAAGTGTC
Source organism: Protopterus annectens (assembly GCF_019279795.1). Taxonomy (NCBI): domain Eukaryota; kingdom Metazoa; phylum Chordata; order Ceratodontiformes; family Protopteridae; genus Protopterus; species Protopterus annectens. The sequence goes on along the minus strand of NC_056732.1, from coordinate 427,600,348 downwards.
CATGCATATGTTCACGTGGAGAGGTTGCAATGAGAGAATTGAATGTGTCTGAATAAAAGCTCAAATATATACTGTGGCCATTATTTATGCATGCATTCATTCATTTGATCACATTCAGGCATTTGTATCATTACATTTGCTCTAATTTATGGACTGGCACACCTGTGTTGGCATGTAAGTACTGGATAAAGTAATGAGGTGCACTGCATACATTTTACCAGAATGTGCTGACATATACCACTATAGTCATTATTTATGTATTTATTCATTTATTTGCTCGCAGTTAGGCATCTGAACTTTACACAATTAAAGAAGGTTTAGTCAGTAAGGGAAAATATGCATCTTCACTGTAACTGGTTTATGTTAACATTTGTCTCATTTAAGCAATCATTGCTTGGTTTTGGCAGGACTAATGTATGTCAAGGTATAATAAGTTGAAGTATATTACTGTGATTATTACAGTTATATATTTTATTTTATCATAATTAGACAGCAGGGGTGAATACAATAAATTGATGGTCATAAGGAGTGGTTACTGAGACATTCTATGTATGATAATGACTGACTTTGGCCCAGCTGTTGTATGATCAATGTTAATCATTGCTTTGTTGTAATATAGACCCACTTTGTTCAACTTAGCATCTCACATTAAAATGCTTTCTATGTCTCCTCTTGTTTTGTAGCCACAAGCTGCCAATGTTGTCTTTTAACTGAACATGTAATATCGTTATAACTCATAGATGGAGTCAATGTATAGTTATTGTGATAGATTTTGATTTTATTTAATACACTTAAAGTTGATTTATTAAAGTTTATTCCATCCATCACAGACAATATCTTTTTTCCAAGTGTGTAAAACAACTATATTAGTATCTGGGTAAAAAGAAAGAAACAAAAGAATTGCAGAGTAATTACAGGCCAATAGCTCAAGTAAATATCTTGTAAAAATGTTTGTGGATTTATTGTTTGAATGCATAAAGGATGATTTAGAGAATATAACAGTAGCCAATTTCTAGCATGCCTTTTAAAAGTGTTCTACTACTATTGTAACTATTATTACATTATATAAAGTGAATTATAGAAAAGACAATTGTTTAGCTGCATTTATTGACCTATCAAAAGTCTTTGATGAAGTCATTACATAAACAGCATACATGCACTTCAACACTTGGGTGTGCAGATAGCTACTGTAAATTATCTATTATCAGAAGGGGAGACTGGGTTTCATAGTGTGTTGGCATTAGATGAATGTGTTTGCATGTGTGTGTGTGAGATTGTGAGCGCGTGCACGTATATGTATGTCAGCATGTCTATGTGTATGTGTGTGTGTGTGTGTCTGTGTGTGAGTGCATGTTTGTGTGTGCATGTAGAAGCCAGTGCTGTGAGGTTGGGCAGGTAGGCAGAGTGCCCATATAGTGGGCAGTTGTTTAAACTGTTTGGGTGAAAAATTCTTATATGCAAATGCAGTTCAGTGCTCTGCTATTACATACATGTCTATGAATTTCATTGTAGCTGAGTAGGACAGCTCAGTTTAACTGAGCAGTATAAATTGCATTGTGAACACAAATCGTTGTCAACTGATGAGTTTTACGTTCACTCATCTTTCAGACATTACTTATATGAAATACCATGTTGTACTAAAACACAAACTAAGGTGTCAGCTTCATTTATAACTATTGTTTTTACAAAAGATCTTTTAAAAGTTTTCTAAATTTTAATTTTCTCTTTTAAAATGCTTTGAAATATTATGTTACACGGGTTTATGCTTGCACTTGTTTTAAGCTGTTGACACAATTTTTTGCATTAGATTCTTTGATAAAGTTGATGCAAATAGAAAACAAGTTTAAATTAAAAATAAATGGGACTAGGAAATTAAACTTAATTGATGGCTATAACATGACTGAGTCAAGACTGTTTTTGTTTTGTTTAAATGTGTAAGAAGATTTGGCAATGTGTTTTATTTATATGGCTTTACATGGCTTATGAAAAGACAAATCAAAGCTAACATTTAATATTGTCACTATTAACTGAACTAATTCATCGCAGCAAAACATTCTACTTTTTTGTTTTTACTAGTTGCATTATTGTATTATGGCACATGCAGGCTGCTAACCACATGTTTTGAAATATTGAGTTATCCCCGACTAGTTACTACTCCCAAAGAAAGGCTTTACACTTTACATTTTTAAAATAAAGTCACCTCTTTCCTACAAAACAAAACTACTACAAACCCAGCCATCTCATGCCAACCATTGAAGCCAAACAGGCTTTCCTACTCATTGCACTGCAAACATCTACAGTTAAAAATTCTTTATGTACTCTTAAATCAGCAACCACTACCTTTCATCACCTTCCATCTGAATTCCTCCAACTCACTGTAGATAGCTTTGAATATCTTGTCTTAACTCCCATGAACCACTAAATTCAAGAAAAATGTGTCACCTTACAAAATTATGGACGCAATTATTCCATAACAAAATATAAAATAAAGAGCAGTGAAAGTGATTTAATATGATCTAACACTGCACAGACTTATCTCAAGTAAAAAAATCAAGAAACCTACATTTCACAGGTTTTGTGATTCGGCAAGGAAATAGTGAAATTATAAAGTCCATTTTCACAGACATCAGATTATGCATATGTAGATCTCAAACAGGCAGTGAAGAAACTTGAGAGCTTTACTGATGATCTTTGTGATCTCATCAAACAGCATATGTTAGCTGTGTTGGTACTTCAGAGCTTTACTTATGATGTATGTGATGTCATCATATAACATATGTTAGCACTTGCTTTACATGTGCCACTCATGTTGCCACTGAGCAGTGCTTACATGTATGTGCACTGTAAGCCTATGTACATGTACAGAAGAGCTTGTCAGATGACATATAAAATGCACCTCTCGTGCTGACAAGCCCACTTAACACAACCCTTTATATCATTTCTATACTTTCTTCTACTTATCTTGCCCACATATAGATGTTTTCTGCCAAGGTCACACCATTTGTCCCTGGCCATGTGTCTTCTTAACCAGTTTTCAGTTCACACACTCCCATTGCTTCTGCTGTGGTGCCTCTGAAGTTGGTAACCATAGTTGTAACAGAGGCCAAAAGACTCTCCATGACAGCTTATCTATTACAAACTGACATTTTGCAGGAGCTCTGTACAATGCTCTCTGGGCACATGATGAGCTCATTGCTATCTACTAATTGCATAAGCTAATGTCCGGGCTTATGTGCAACTTACATAGAATATGCATTATACAACTTACACCATGCTGTAGGATAGCAGCACATGCTTGGACACCATAATAATTTGGGTACATTGCAATTACACATGTCAGGTACACTCCAGTCGTAAATACTGCATTCACATTCAATGCATGCTGTGCTGCATGACCACATAGAATGTGTGCGGTTGATTTTCCAGTGCAAGGTCTTCCTTCAGTTTCTGCACTTAAGCATCATATCTATCCTCCTCCTGTATTACACTATATGCTGACTTTTATTTATGTTATTATTTAACTTTTGTTTACTGGGAAGGTCTGACTTGGAGCGAGCCAATGTTCAGCGGAGGCCTGGAGAGAAACACTCCAGACACATGTCTTTGTAACATGGGAGGAACCGGAGCACCCAGAGAAAAGGCAAATGACGACAGGGAGGACATGCAACTCTGCATAGAAGGCACTCCAACCGAGAATTGAACCGGAAACCCTCTTACTATGAGGCGATAATGCAACCACTGCACCACTGCGCCGTCCAGCTAATACTTCCATGTATATATGTGGAGTGTCACAAATTAGTGAAATATACAATGTTGTGTTTATAGTGTGGCAGAAAATTAAGGCAAGCAGACATTGAAAGAAGTTCTATAAAATGGCAAACATTGATTTCACCCATGAACCTGTTTGGTAATGAACTTGGTTGCACAAATCCTTAGCATATTGCATAGAATTGAAAAGAGGCCATCATTCAAACTGGTTGTGAGTAGGTTTTATCACCTGTGAAACAAATAAACCATACATTTCAGCTAAGAAAAAATGCATAAAACCTGCAACTGTTTTTAATAAAGATCCTGCAAACCTGTGGCCTGTGAAAAAAATGAAAAAAAAAAGCATATAATAGTTTTACTCAAAGATGCAGCGAAAGATGTTCGCAGTTCTGCTAGAGAAAGGGCTGACTGGAACTAGAATTTGGATCCTATAGGAAGGATGCAAAACTTCTTGTTCAAATACAAGATTTGAGAGAAGATTTATGTAAAAAGGATTGTGATATTTGTAATTTCCTAGTGGTGTCGAATTAAATGATGCCTCCCTTGAAGTCTTGCTGAGACTTGGATATCTACAGAGAGACTTTTTGAGTTCATTGTATCAGTGTGCTACATGGACTTTATGAACTGTTTTTACAGACTGAAAATAACAGTAGTAAATCTACTTCCAGAATCAGTGAGCTCGTATTCATGGAAGTTTCTTACGGATTTTTGCTGTTACTAAATGGTGTCAAAAGTTAGAAACGGCAGAGTGCAAGTATTGTTAGTTAGTGCAATATAATAAGAAGCCTGTTCAGGCAATGAATATGATACTGACTGCTTCGGCATGCCTTAACATTTCTGTGTGCTTAGTCTTCCATAATAATTGCATCACTCTATTCTGTTTAAAGCTCACATGAAGCTCAAAGACAATTTCATTTATGTCACAAAGGTTCTCATTAAGTTCAACCATGATTCCCTAATTTGTACGCAACAAATAATTGGTATCTTAATTTTTATACATTTCTCTCTTTTATATAATGATAATATGAAGATCATTGATTTCACATTAATGTACCATTCCTATCTGCATTACATTTTATACACCTAATGACTCTCGGTCCATGCTGAAATGTTGTAAACAGATAGGTCAGTTTACTGTCATTATTTTAACATGACACCATTGAATATTTCTATGAAAATTCTAAGCATACTTTGAAATATTGAAAATATATGCCTGTAAAACATCCAGCCTGGATACAATTGTGCACTGTCCCCACAGTAAATCAAGAGACCTTGTTCCATTGAACATATGTTGACATTTTGTGTGCAGCTTTTAATTGGTGTACAAATAACATCACAGGACTGAAACACTGAAGCTGAAAACTCCAATGCAAGGCATTATCCTGCTTCTTGTTAAGTCTGTATTCCAGCTGAGAACAGAGATGAGGTGTCTGGGGAACCTACTGATAACATTTGAAGGAATGGTGGGGACAGTTTATTGATCTGCCACCTCAGAGTGAGTTCAGCAAGAGATGTAGAGAAGGCCAAATTCAACAGACAGTCCCGTTCTTCCTTATTGCTTAAAATAAAAGCAATGCATACCAAAAATAACAGAGACAAGAGGAGAGAGCAGAAATAGATCTGAGTGGTGGAATTTGCAGTTTTGCTAACATTTATACAGATATAGCACTATATTTAAGGGATATAGGTGAGTGAAAAGGAGACCACTGGCAGTAGGAGGGGGTTATTCATTTATATAAACTAATTGGTTATGTGAGAAATGTCTTGACAGGTGAAGACTGCTTTAAGGCAAACCGACTGATGGCATTTTGACTGGAAACTCCCAGTGGTATTCTTGAATCAAAGTGAGGCTAAGAACGGTAGAGTGACTATACTGCAGGAGGCCGGAAGTGTATTGTTTGTCTTTTTCATATTTATTTCTTTATTTGAATGATATTTTCCCTATTTCCTGCTGACTATCTGCCCTCCCATCCTCAGGAACCATTATACAAGGTGCCATCTGTCTTTATGTGTCTAAACCCCTAACCCCACCCCTTGGTGACTGATGTAAGCACCTGTATTACTTTTAGCCATTCTATTTCCTCTCCTGGCATGTGTGTATGTGTGCATTTGTGTGTGCATATACGTGTTTGCATATATGTGAGTGTGTGTGAGTCTATGTGTGTACACATGTGTGCACGTGTGTGTGTGTGTGTGTGTGTGTGTGTGTGTGTGTGTGTGTGTGTGTGTGTGTACATGTGTATGCATGTATGTATGTGTGTGAGCATGTGTGCCTGTGTGAGCATGTGTATGTGTGCATGTATGTGTGTGTGTGCATGTGTCTGTACATGTGTATGCATGTGTGCATGTGTATGTCTGTGCTATGAGTGCTATTTTCACTGGCTTTAAACACCAAAATCTCATCCACTGGTCTTGCAACCACTGTTGTCATGCAACCCCTCACTGGCACTAGAGAGAAAAGTTTGAGCAACTGAGACCACCATTGCCTCCCCCAATGGATGAATTGTTGTGAGAAATGCTCTGCTACCCACATGTGACTGTTATTCCAGAGCCCAAGCCATTAGCTTGGTTCACAGTCAGTCCTTGTACAGCATGAACATGGGCGCATGCTTTTATAATTTCCATTTTGCAGTACAATGCCCAAGACAGTCCTTGGTAGATGTACAATGAGATACACAGGGGGGAGGTAGATTCCTGAAGAAGCACTCCTGTGAGTCTGGGAGCCTTACATAACTTAGAGACATGAACTGATGCATTGCAGGTGTATAGTTCGATCAAGCACTAGAGAAGGCAGTACTGGGTCATGTAGTACAAAACTGGTCTTCTGTGCTGACTAGTATCTTAGGTGAATAACTTATGTTACAGAGCTGTATGTTGTACTGTCCCTGCGATGCCATCATTTTCTTGTCACTGTCATGCACTGTCACTGTAGGTTGCATTTTGCATGAATATGAACTATAAACACTAAGATGTATGATGCAGGCAAGATAGGGTACTACTTCCCAAAGGACAGCTCTTCTACGCACCTACATGTAGTGCAAATCTGATTAAATGACATAACAAGACCATTACTTCATGCAACTAGTTCACAGCAAATACATGCTTAGAGGTGAATGACGTTTGTAGGCACTCACATTTTTATTACACTTTGTCAAGGTGACTACAGATTTTTTCTTTTTTTGTAATCAGGAGATACTTTTTCAGTTATGAAGCCATGGTCTTCTTTCCCTGCATTTAATGACCATTATCAGGGGCACAGTAGCATTTGTTAGTGAAGCTCATTTCAGCAGTATAGCTCAGGCACAGCCCCCTCCATCAGATAATGCTTGAGCAGTGGTCCTGTTTCACTGCCATATCACCATGATTTCTAAGACATGCTGTCTGTCACCTGCTGTGAAATAACTGCATTTTATTATCAGCTGGAAGGGCTGTATCCCTGGAGCTTTATGACAGATTTTTATATTAAAACTTAAACGGTCCAGGAGAAGATATATCATGAATGCCTGCAGTATAGGAGACAGTAGTGTTTAGCTTTCAGCTGCATTGTAGATAACTACAGGACTTGAATACAATGATGCATAATACTGGCTCAGAATATGGAACAAAGCATGAGTAGTGTGTACAACTGTTTATGTTTTCAGCTCAGGGTGAGAATGCAATCCCTAGTGTGTCATTATGTCCTAAATCCTGACAGATGCAGTCTTATAACTTTCTGCACATAGACTTTCACTGGTATTGTACTTTGTAATAACATAGCTTTCTATTTTTATCATCTTGATTTGACAGTTATAGTATGCTACAATAAAAATGTTATTATGTGTGTGTCTGTGTGTCATTCTTTGCAGAGCTGCTGTGCGTGCGTGTGTGTGTGTGTGTGTGTGTGTGTGTGTGTATATGAGTGTGTGTGTATCACTCTCTCTGCAGAGGTGCTCTGTGTGTGTGTGTGTGTGTGTGTGTGTGTGTGTGTGTGTGTGTGTGTGTGTGTGTGTGTATGAGTGTGTGTGTATCACTCTCTCTGCAGAGGTGCTCTGTGTGTGTGTGTGTGTGTGTGTGTGTGTGTGTGTGTGTGTGTGTGTGTGTGTGTGTGTGTGTGTATATGAGTGTGTGTGTATCACTCTCTCTGCAGAGGTGCTCTATGTGTGTATGTATGTGTGCGTGTGTGTGTGTGTGTGTGTGTGTGTGTGTGTGTGTGTGTGTGTGTGTGTGTGTGTGTGTGTGTGCGTATGTGTGAGAGAGAGAGAGCACAATGGTGTGTGCATATTTATTTATATTCATACAACTGAATATGCCCTGGCAGGTCTTCTTGCATTAATAGAGTCTTTAATTATGATTTGGTCCATTATCAATCTTAAAACTTTGCTAAGTAAGAACATTAATTTATAGACTGACAATAACGTTGGAGTGCAATGCAAAGTCAATCCGATTTTTACAGTATTCCCGTTTATTTTATTCAGTTATTAACAGCTTACTAGAGCGTCCTTTCAGGCCCCCACTAGAAGCGCTGTTTGGTTAAATGAAAAGAGTGACAGTCTGCATGGACTGCATGATGAAACTTGATCGGAGCTCTTTATCTCTGTCCCCTGAGTGTAACTGCCAGGCACTTACTCTGCACCCCCTGAGTGTAACTGCCAGGCACTTATTCTGCACCCCCTGAGTGTAACTGCCAGGCACTTATTCTGCACCCCCTGAGTGTAACTGCCACACACTTATTCTGCACCCCCTGAGTGTAACTGCCAGGCACTTATTCTGCACCCCCTGAGTGTAACTGCCAGGCACTTATTCTGCACCCCCTGAGTGTAACTGCCAGGCACTTATTCTGCACCCCCTGAGTGTAACTGCCAGGCACTTATTCTGCACCCCTGAGTGTAACTGCCAGGCACTTATTCTGCACCCCCTGAGTGTAACTGCCAGGCACTTATTCTGCACCCCCTGAGTGTAACTGCCAGGCACTTATTCTGCACCCCCTGAGTGTAACTGCCAGGCACTTATTCTGCACCCCCTGAGTGTAACTGCCAGGCACTTATTCTGCACCCCCTGAGTGTAACTGCCAGGCACTTATTCTGCACCCCCTGAGTGTAACTGCCAGGCACTTACTCTGCACCCCCTGAGTGTAACTGCCAGGCACTTATTCTGCACCCCCTGAGTGTAACTGCCAGGCACTTACTCTGCACCCCCTGAGTGTAACTGCCAGGCACTTATTCTGCACCCCCTGAGTGTAACTGCCAGGCACTTACTCTGCACCCCCTAAGTGCAACTGCCAGGCACTTATTCTGCACCCCCTGAGTGTAACTGCCAGGCACTTATTCTGCACCCCCTGAGTGTAACTGCCAGGCACTTACTCTGCACCCCCTGAGTGTAACTGCCAGGCACTTACTCTGCACCCCCTGAGTGTAACTGCCAGGCACTTATTCTGCACCCCCTGAGTGTAACTGCCAGGCACTTATTCTGCACCCCCTGAGTGTAACTGCCAGGCACTTATTCTGCACCCCCTGAGTGTAACTGCCAGGCACTTATTCTGCACCCCCTGAGTGTAACTGCCAGGCACTTATTCTGCACCCCCTGAGTGTAACTGCCAGGCACTTATTCTGCACCCCCTGAGTGTAACTGCCAGGCACTTATTCTGCACCCCCTGAGTGTAACTGCCAGGCACTTATTCTGCACTACCCTACAGCACACAAAACTGGATGCTGGGCTTCTAGCTTTACTGAAAGAAGACGTTTTAGGGCAGCCTGCTTCTTCTTCTTTTTAACACCGTCTCATACTCTCTTAGCATGTGTTGTTGTTACTAATCATATTAGAAAACACCTGTCTTGACTTCCTTTCCCTTTTTACATTTTAATAGAACCTCCGTTTCATTCACTCTACATGCTGAAGCTGCCAGCTTTACAATATATCCTGGTGCTCCAGTTTCCTCCCACATCCCAAAGACATGCTGTAGGTAGATTTGACACTCTTAATTGGCCCTAGGTGTGAGTGTGTGCATGTGTGTGCCTTCTGTGGAAGGTTGGGTGCCAGGCTAGCAACTCAACACCGTAAAACTCCACTGCCAATCAAGAATGGACAGGTGATCTGCTGTGGTGACCCCTAACTGGGAAAAGTCAAAAGAAGAAGAAGTCGTTTCACTTCTCAGCTTGTTTAGTTTGTGATACAAGAATATCAAAGTAGAGCCTCAGTATGACATTCATTAATCACTTATTAACTAATAACACCCTTCTTAGCCTTTAAATTAATTTTTGCAGTTTCAGCAACTGTGTAATGTGCACTATGCCCTTGTATTTTATTTTGAATGATGAGTGAACTATTGCACCTTATATGACTTAGTCTTGAGTTATACTGGATACTTGTAGACATATGATGAAATTAAATGTGTCTATAAAATACAACCTGGTAACGGCATGCAGCCTTAGCTGTCATAGGTTCATAGGTGATTACAGGGCTAATGACCACAAAGGCCTTTTTAAGCCTTGCCATGCATCCCAAATCTCTGACAAGTTCTGCTAACCTTGATAAGTGTAAGCAGGGGGTTCGGAGATGAAACATTTACATGTAGGGGCCTGGCAGATGAGCCATTTACAGGTTGCCTGTGCCTATCGGTTTACCTTTAGTTTTGCGTATTGCACACAGGTGAACAGCAATTGGGCGAAAGGCAGTTTGCAAGATTTGCAAACGCCGAACGGAAAAAGGTTCAAATGCGCAATGAGCGAATGCACATTGACATTCGCTCATTGCACATTCGACATTGTGGGGAGGGAATTGCACTATAGTGGGGATCAGGAAATGGTGTGATCTCGGTGTTAGAATATTAAAGTAGGGGGTGCAGGGCGGCTTGCCCCCTGCTTTGCACTTCTTTTTTTTTTGTTCGACATTAATATTCGAAAAACAGTGAGCCTGCTTTTCGATCTGCTGTTTTTTGAACATTATGGACTGTCGCCGTTTTCACTTTCGTGGTTTTGAGTTGCTCATATGAGCATTTGAACCACTGTGATTTGGCTTTATAAAGGTAAACTGCGTCCATCAGAGGCATAGATGCCAAACCAGGGATGAATTTCCTGTTCCCCATCCAATTGCCCAAGTTACACTTGAATTGGATTAGGGAGGAAATTTGTTTCAAATGGATAGAGAGCCTGTTCAAGAGAAGGTGCAGTCTCTGGGATACATACCTGTCTCTTCAGCAAGTTCCAATTATATCACAGGCAAGGTAATTCTGGTGCTGCTTATTTTGTGGATATTCAGCAGGTCCCCCAGAGTAGGTTCTGACAATGCCCTGCATGCCAGGCATAGATTTCCCCTCAATAGCCTGTAGGAGGCAGAAAACAGGGATAGGGCCTTGAAGCAGAACTTCGGTGGATGTTGCAATTGCTGGATATGCCTGGTTAGGTACATACCATTGGGTCATTGTATTCAATGATAGGTCTGATGAATGCTGAATACACTGGAGCAATGACTTCTTTGGACCTATATGCCATGCCTTTGTTTATAGGTTGCACAACACAGAGTGATTTCCTTAATACTGCAGACACATGATGGTCAAAGGCTAAATTACTCTGTTTGTGTGTCCCATTATGCTGCCAGACTACTGTACATAACTAAGGATGCAGACAAAGACACATGTTTAATTGCTACTGGATCCATCTTTCCATCCATCCATTCTATCCTGATGAGTGGTAGCAGCTTGGACAGGGGAGACCAGACTTCCTATTGCAGTAGCCGTCTCCAACACATCCTGTGAGATCCTGGCATTCAAAGCCAAGCTGACTGATATAATGTCTGCCACATGCTATGTGTCTGCTTAGTGCTTTCTAGTAAAGGTCATGCTTGGTACCCTGTTTTGGGAAATGTCCAGGATTCCTCCTCTGTAGTATCCAGACCAACTCAGTCAACCTTCTTCAGTCCAGAGGATTCCTGGCTCTACTTATATCCTCCAAGAGTGCTGATTTTTTTGTTTTTATGTTCTCCTGTAGAAAGAGACACCTGCTTTGTAAAGGAATTGCATTTATTTTGCCTGTATCCAGGATATCATGGTTTTGCTCACTACTCAAAGCATATGATCATAGCTGAAGATGTAAACAGTGACTGAGTGAAAACTAAAAGTTTTATCCTGTGACTCATTTCAAACTTATCCACCACAGTCTGGTACAATACCTTCAGGATTGCTGTTGATGTGGTCATCCTGAGGTCAATATTTTGATACCCTCTACTAGACAAGATGAAAACATAAATCCCTCCTCCTAGAGTAGCCAATCACATTTTTCCTGTGGAGGACACTCATGCCTTTTCTGGATAGAATAAGTCCTCTGAATTAGCGATGTTGCTTTTCAGTGCAACCTCTTCATATTCAAAAATAAATCAGTCCACTGCATGCTGGAGATTAAATTTGCTTTATTTACGATGATGGCATCATCTGTAAACAACAAATATACAACTCTAAAGTCAACAAGCTGGACAGCGTTTAGGCCTTGGCACTATTTTATTATGTTGTCTATGAAAATCATAAACATTAGGTAACACAAAATGCAGCCTCAGTGACTGTCTAATCACCTTAAGCATATCTGACTTTACACCAAGAATGAAGACTTCAGTCCGATTTTTTAATGCTTGAAAGCAGGTAGCAGTGGTTTGATAACCTTGCAAAGTTGGAGTACTTTCCAAAACATGTTTCAAGATGCACTGTTAGAAGTTATTTCCAGGTCTATGCAATACATTTAAACTTTACAAGAAAACTCCCATGATTCTTCATGTCAGTACAAAGACAATGACCCAATTCACAGATAGATCAGAAGTTACATCATTCATCCTAAATCACTTTCAGCTGTGAACGGAAACGTTTATTCTAGCTGTCTAGTGTAGATTTTCCAGGGAAAGCTGAGAGGCATGATTCATCTATCTTTGAAACATCCTCTCTTCCCCATTTATGAAAATGGAAACTATGATCCAGTTTCATAATCTTGCTCTTCTGTCTAGATCTGCCCAGTAATGTGCAAAAGACATCTTAACCAAGACATTCCTGTAACATCCATGTCATCAGATTATGCTGCCAGATCTCTTCCACTATATCAGCCTCATCACAGTGAGCCATGTAATAAGTGCACTGATGTAATCCATAAAAATATATCCTTCTGGCACTGTTTTCTTAGTGAAGGGCATGTCCACCACAATCTGGATTTCCTGAAAGGGTTTCTTTCACCTCTCAATGATGTCTTCATTTGAGGTCAGTGTTCCTCTATCATTGTTCAGAAGAGTCTGGGCAACGTCCATCCTCCCCTTCCTGAGTAACTGGATACGTTTTTCAGAACTTCTTGAGAGCTCCAGAATGACACACTCCATGGCTCACTAAAGCTCCTTCTACACTTGGGCCTTCACCATGGTAGCTGTGGCAGTTGCTGTATTTGTAACTCAATGGCACCTATCCATAAGATTTGCCACCTCCAAGCTAACATTCCACTAAAGGATTCCTTCTTTAATCAGACAGATTCTCTCATCAGATCTACTGGCATGGCAGTCACTGTCCAGTTTTTATTCACATCTCTTTACTACTACCTGTGTTGTTAAGATCTCAAAAAGGGTTCACTCCAATACCTAGCCCCACATCGTTTATGACTATATAGAAGAAGAGGTTGTAGCAGTGAGACGTGAACTCATTCCACATAAAAACATTGTCTAAGTTTTGCCAAGACAGATTGATTATACAGGATTTCTTTGCCTGTCCAGCCACTTCTCCATTTCTCTGAGCCAGATTGCTCCTAAATGGTGATTATTGGAAAGCTGATATCTCTTTTGACTGGATTATTCAGAACATATGACCTCAGGACAGATGATATATCTTCATGGCCAATCACTGACTTATATCCCATGGGGATCTTGTACAAAGAACACTTAACAGCATCTTTGTGCTTTAGTCATAATGTTATAGACATTCCAGTAGCAACACAAAACTTGCAAAGTCATCCTAACTTGATTTTTAGATCATATAATGCTTTGTATAAATTAGCCAAGTATCTCCTTGATTCGTCACATGAGTTTTGATGTCTCCAGATTTAAGAATGGGGCCAATAGGTTGAAACCAACTGTAATCTGAATGCTCAGTCTTTTAGAAGGCTGACTGTTTTGAATATCTGATCAATGTATATGAATAAATGATACGCAGAGTTTTCCGTTCCTCATCTTGTAGTCACACTGAGCTGAGACTCTTATTTTTTAGTAGAAACATCTGCTGTACAGCACCATTCAAGGGCTTGTGAGCATTCAAACACCATCCTAGGGCCACCCCTGTAAGTCATCTCCATATTAAGACAGAGATGGAGGGACACAAAAAGTGAGTGGGAACATTCCCAACTCTAGAAACTTCGTTGTAGAGTCATATACTATGTGGAGGTAAGACCAGCTAGATCTACTTAATAACTTCCCAGCTCCCCTACATGCTTCACCTCTTCCCACCGCAGTGCACTGACATTCCAGATGGACTTGCACTGCACCCAATTCCTGTCTTTTGCCTTGTGGGTTGTGGTGGTAAATCATGATAATTGCACATTGCATTTCCTGGCTAACACAGCAATGAATATGGTTCAGCTATTCATCAGGCACATGAATGCCTCCTCTAGGCTTTACTCCAGGGGGTCTTCCTGTACTCCTGTTCCAAACAGGGTTCTCTGATTTGATAACAGTCTTCATGGGGGGTCATTTTCAATCTCTGGTCATCTGTGATCGCTTTATAGGTCCATTTGCCTAGGGAAAGCCTACAGGAGCATAAGTATTCAGACAATAAAACTCAGCAGTGCACAGGTGCATAAAATATCTCCAGAACAAATAAGGTCAAACTCAGGAGGTAAAAATGACTGTAAATAAGAAAATGAACATAAAGTAAAGGCAGATAAAGACAAATATATAACAGTACAAACAAATATGCTCATACTGCATGGTTGAAAACAAACTGAAATCTTAAATCATTATTTTCAGAGTGATCAAGAAACTAGAGCATTAAAGTAGAAATAGAAGGGCAGAAGAAGAAAGTATCAAAGTGGGGTGAAATCTGAGAGAATGAGCTGAAGATTTAGATATAAGCTGAGTAGACAGAGTAGCACATGACATAAGTAAATGAGATGATATAAACTACATGCACATCGAATTATATCCAATATAGGAAAGTTGTTCATGTCCTGCTATGTGGGTTTAAATCATTTAACAATCCAAATCTGTCAAGTACTCATACGAAATGTCATATTCCCCTGACTGTGATACACATTCCCATTTATAACTCAAAATTTTAACCAAAATACCTGTGTTATACAAACATTAATAAGGTATGTAGATTCATTGTATTAGCCCACGGGCAGAACACCACTGCAAAATCTTCAAAATCTAACTGTCTTCCTGTCCCTACCTCAGCATACTACCTGCATCCAAGTGCTGCCATTAAAATCCTACATAGCCTTAAAACATCTCCAACTCTCAGAAACAAACTAGAAATAAAACTATCTCCTTACTGCTTAAAACCGTACAGTGAAGAAGATAATAACTTTACACTCCATAGACCTAACTTTCTAAATACTGTAGATGAAAAAACAATTCCAGACCAGTACCATTCAAATAAAGTCATCTTCCACAGATATCCTTACACTTTTAATCATCAAAGAATCCTGGGTAAGCATCCTAAAGACTCTTATGCCTGTGTGTGCTTTACGGACACAGAATTACACCACTTCATCACTGCTAAATCAATATTTTACCTCATATGGTTACCCTGACCACTATACATATCCCTGTAAATAGTTCTTTACTACAACATTGCTCCTTAATTTCTACTCTCTGTAAATAAAGACACTTGATTAGAGTTGAACAAAGTAGTAACAAACAAGGACAGATAAACTGTATTCCTCATTTCTCAATAAAGTTGTCAGATCCATGAAAAGAATTTTGTAAAAGACTACAAAAGTATTCCTTTTGTTTGTAATTATTATATTTATTATGTGATTTGCCTATATTGTCAATGTATTTTACATGCATATGAAAAAATGCATTACTTCCTACTGCATATATTATTTGCCTTTGTGCCCAGGTCATGGATGAAAAGGGTTTGTAGACCATTTGGGTGCAAACTTATCAAACTATAAATACAAATAAAAATAAATATAGAAAACTCGAGGTTAGGACAGTAAACAGAGGTATGCACCCCCATTCACTTTTCCACTCGCATGTCTTCAATACAGAGTTTGTACATCCTTGTTAAGTCTGTGTGGGTTTCTGCCAGGTGCTGCAGTTTCCTCCCACATCCCACAATGTACCATAAATGAACAGGTAATCCATTCAGCTGCACCCAGGGATGTGACTAAGCAGTGCATGAGTGAATGAGTGAATTAGGGTGTGTGCAGGCATGCGCACGCGCGCCCGTGTGTGTGTGTGTGTGTGTGTGTGTGTGTGTGTGTGTGTGTGTGTGTGTGTGTGTGCGCATTTACATGTCCGTCTATGCTTGTGGGTGTGTGTGTGTGTGTGTGTGTGTGTGTGTGTGTGTGTGTGTGTGTGTGTGTGTGTGTGTGCATTTACATGTCTGTCTGTGCTTGTGTGTGTGTGTGTGTGTGTGTGTGTGTGTGTGTGTGTGTGTGTGTGTGTGTGTGTGTGTGTGTGTGAGTGTGCATGTGTGTGTGTGTGTGTGTGTGTGTGTTTGTGTGTGTGTGTGTGTGTGTAAGTGTGTGCATCTGCATGTCTGTCTGTGCTTGTGGGTGTGTATATGTGTGTGTCTGTGTCTGCTTGTGTCTGTGTGCGTGTGTCATACTTCTTATCCTCTTAGCACAAGAAATCTTAGCAAAGTCTAAAATAATGGTGGGCAAAACCCCCAAAAGTAGGGGCAGATTTTAAATATTGCTTTTATAAGCTTAGAAAGTTACTAGAATAACAGGATTTGTGATAGCATGCATTTTCTGAAGGATATGAAGTTTGAATCTGAAATATATGTAATAAGTATCTTCAGTCCAAAGTTATTTGCCAGAAAACTACAAATTTTATGAGGAACAGTCCAAACATGTGAAGCAAAAATCTGGACACTGTAAAAATCTGGACTGTTGAGAGGTATGGTGTTTGTGCATCCTACTGCAATAGGCTGGATACTGTCCATGAGCAGTTTCTTTTCTTTCTGTCTTTTCAGTGATGCAATATGCTCCGAGTCCTCTCACTCTGAATTGGATTAAGCATCTAATCAGAGAAAGATATGAGTGAATAAAAGACAATACATGTATGAGAATGCATACATAATGTAATTTGCCAACAACACTAATATAATTTCCATTGATATTATGCCTAGTGCTAAAGAGTCAAGTACAATCAAAATGCTAGTACTAAAAATGGAATGAGCAGAGATCTGAAAATATGCTCTTACTTCAAAAACATTAAAGAGGAAAAACAGATACTCTTGGTAATGGCAGGTGCTATTAATGAACATTGTGCATGGATGACAATATACTAATATAGACGCAGTAGACACTGGTTGCACCACTGAGCATTTTACCATATCTGATATATGTCTTTTCCCAACCTGTTCCCAACCTGATTCCTAGAAGTCCCATTTTCCGCACGCTTTGCATAGCATTTACATCTATCACTGTATCTTTCTTCTGTAAATAAACTCTTCCTCATAGTTCCCCATTCACTGTTATTTCATAGTATGATTTTTCACTTTTAAATCATTTACTATCTAAAATGCACAGTACCGAGCTTCCATTTAAGATATGCTAAAATACCTGCCTTATCTCTTGCCACTCATATATTAAAAAGACCCTCCATGCTATGACCTTCAAACTGTCCTCGTGTGCATGTAGGAACAGGCCATGCATTCCTATTGCTGTTGCCGGTCATTGCTTTAACTTGTGCTTCTGAATTCATTTTTAGAAGAGATGTGCATGGCACAGTTTTCTTTATAAAGTCTCATTACTTGCCCCAAGAGTAATATTATTTCTCCTCTATTTTTTAGAAAAGGGATGAAGTGTCCCAGAGCAATGCATCATATTTCAGCTTGTTTTGTCTGATTGTTCTTTTGCTGTTAGTTATGGTTGTGTAAAGATGCCATCCCTGCATATGACTGGGAATGTTTCACTTCCCAACATGGGATTATCTCCAGATTTCCCATATTCCAAGTAATGTGTTTTGAAGGTTTCAGAACCAAGCCTTAAAAATCAATCTTAATTTGGAGTTACTGTGGGAAAAATATCAGATTCTCATTTTTAAAACCATTTTTCCATAAACCGTGGTTTCCTGAAGCATTCATCTGACATCAGTAAAATTAGTAAAATGTCTTCCCTCTCTAGCTGTATTTAGTAAGGTCTGTGTCAATAGTGAACCAGGAATCTGCATGGATTTTGGTGTTGCACACAAGCTTCTTCTATTTTGAAACTTTTTAAGTTTTAATTTAAAATATAGATCACTTATCTTGACAAGCCTAATCCTGTCTATATATTCTTGGAGATTTGGCAGAGGCTTTTAATATAGATCTCTACTGTCTCTTTTTAATTGCCTCTGCTTTAGAAAAAATATATTTCAGGAAATGCTTATCTTTACAAATGATACAGCTTCTAAATGCCATTAAGAAAACACATAATAAATGCTTTCTAAATTACTGAAAATGTAAAAAATTGTCCAAGAACTATAGTGAGTTATGGCTGACTATTCTATTATTTATATGCTTGTTACATACATAAGATCTGCACTTTGTCTTTTTACTACTATTATTCAAAGAGCATTTTCTCACTGTGTTTTTAGATACCTTGTTATTGTTGTAAAATAATGAAAGAGAATACCTGCATATGATTGCAATTTGCCCTGGCAAAATGGGAATAGTCAGATGTTCATCGTGTAATACTGCTGCAGTCATCACACTTGGGTTAACCTGCCGTCAGGCGGTCCCGCAGTCAGCCGAATCCCAAAGTCTTGGCCTGGCATCGGTTGTCGTCGCTTCTTCCCTGACGTCAGTGTGACAGGGGTATAAAAGAGGCAGCTGACGCCATTTTCTTCAGTCTTTCTTGCCGCGCGGTGCCCGAAGCAGAAGCAGTTCACAAGTGCCGGTCGGCCAGCTCCTGAGATTTTCGAATCGAATTTCAGCCCGAAGTCTTCTCTAAAGCTAAGTACCCCATTGCAGAAACTTTTCTTGCCTCAGACCGATGTCAGACAAAGTTAATAATTGCATTTCTTGTGGGAAGCAAATACCCCATAAGGATTTTCATTCTTATTGTATTCCTTGCCTAGGCCCAGACCACGACGTCTCTGGTTGTCGGTTTGGTGCTAGGTTCAACAAACGTACAATCAAGCATCGGGCAGATTTCGCCCGACATTATTTTGGCAGAAAATTTAATTATAGCATGTCGTCGGAGCAACCGACATCAGCAATGATTAAAAAACGCAAGGATAAGGACAGGCAACCAAGACCAGGATCAGATACTGAGGCCTCAGCAAGGCCTGTCACCAGTTCTCCGGTTTTCAGCGAGGCGCCTACGCAGCCCCTGATTACCGCAGATTTAGAAATTCTAATGGCCTCCCAGACTGAATCAGCTGGGCCTATTTGTATTGCCTTCCTAGTTGGGGGCACCTGATATCGGGGGCAAGAAAAACTGAAGAAAATGGCATCAGCTGCCTCTTTTATACCCCTGTCGCACTGATGTCAGGGAAGAAGCGATGACAACCGACGTTGGACCAAGACTTTGGGATTCGGCTGACTGCGGGACCGCCTGATGGCAGGATAACCCAAGTGTGATGACTGCAGCAGTATATACACTCGAAAATCTACATTTATGGTATGTACAAAACTGTACTTTATTTTTAATGTATTTCTTTGTTTTGTCAATCAGTGCTAAAACAATCAAAGTTAAATAACAAATTGACTGCAACTAGAAATGTACAAAAAAGCTGAAAAACCAAAACAAATTGAAAAAGTGCAGAGATTATTACATATTTTCCAGTATTATCCTTACTTTAATTAGAACTTTATCAAAGCAGTACAAAATACTGAACGTTCAGTCTGAATAGTTCAAATCACATGATTCAATCCACTAAATTATATGCAATCACTTAACTATACCTATTATTTATTTAGTTAGTTAGTTAACATTTGTTTACCAGGGAGGTCCAACTGGGCTAGTAGCCCATTTTCAGCTGAGGCCCGGGGAGAAAAGCTCCAAGTACAACTATGAGTTACAATACAGTATTCCTTGTCAAAGTACATAAATCAAAATGTCAATGTACAGCAATACGTCACAAACTTAAAATAACAATTTACTTAAACGGAATATTATTTAGCAGGTACCAATTTCAGATAACATTTGGTATGTACATTATCATTAAACCAATCTGATCTGTGGGTATCCAGGAGAGGCTGCTTTACTCCTTCAATGTGATTAAACACAAATGGAAAATTATTTCTGGCACTTGGGAATTGGTTAAGCTGTTTGAAATTGCATTTAGTTTGTATATAACAGAAACAGGAATTTGAAAATGATTTGTAGCTCATGGCTAACCTGTCTTATTATAAGGTGAACCTTTATCACTTCTTACAGGTTTTCTACATTTTCTGTTAGCCACGTTACTCACATTTTCCCCTATCACCTCTGTGTAAATCTTAATTTCTTGTGCCTTGGACTTTTTCTAAGTATGTTTTAATTTCCACAATATTCTAGAAATAATTGGCTATATCAAATTTACAATTGCTTTCTACCTACATAAATCATTATGCAGTAGGACCAAAAGAACTCATTGTTGATAAATGGCCATGGAAGAGTCCTACACCTGCGACATAATGAGGTCTAGCTATTCCTGCATTGAGGTAGCCACCTAAGTGTGCATGCTTGGTCATGCTTATTACCTAGTCCTCTACAAGCCTGACTTCCTCCCTCCCTCCTGGGTCACTTATTACATGCACATTTTCACATCTGGCCTTGGCTTTTTGTTTCCCCTGTATTCTCTGCAATGTCCGCATTTCAATTGTTTTACCTCTTCTGTCTGAAAAAGTTTGTACTGTGTGTGTGTGTGTGTGTGTGTGTGTGTGTGTGTGTGTGTGTGTGTGTGTGTGTGTGTGTGTGGGTGAGTGTGTGTGTGTGTGTGTGTGTGTGTGTGTGTGTGTGTGTGTGTGTGTGTGTGTGTGTGTGTGTGTGTGTGTGTGTGTGTGTGTGTGTGTGTGTGTGTGTGTGTGTGTGTGTGTGTGTGTGGGTGAGTGTGTGTGTGTGTGTGTGTGTGTGTGTGTGTGTGTGTGTGTGTGTGTGTGTGTGTGTGTGTGTGTGTGTGTGTGCGTGTGTGTGTGTGTGTGTGTGTGTGTGTGTGTGTGTGAGTGTGTGTGTGAGTGTGTGTGTGTGAGTGTGTGTGTGTGTGTGTTTACTGTTACGCCCGTTATGAGATGCTAATGGGATTATTATTGTAGCCCTTCCCCTTTCCCTACCATTGTCATTTAGGCATCCATCTATTCTTCTGGTTACAATGTCCATAACCCATGCATTCCCCAGTTGCTCCTGACAGGCTATCCTTGACATGACCCTTGTGCCAAATGGGCCTCCTGACTTCTCAAGTAGTCAGTTTTAAGGTGCACACTTGTAATACCTGAAGAGTAAAGGTTCACATACAGTGACATGACAGGTGGGACCTTCATTCTCATGGCAGCTAGTCAACAATCCTTTGCTGCATTACCCCTCTAAGAGTGCCGATCTCACATTGTTCCACTAAGCAGGCAAAAAAAATGTCTTCTAGATATATCCAACCTGGATCATTAGAGTAGATCTGCCTTCTCTTTTTACTACATTTCCTTTGCATGCCTAACATAGCATTCCTTCCTGAAAGAAGTCTGGCCTCCACCAGAGATGAGTGAGTGTGCTGTCTGCTCATCATGCACCCTCCTCCCTCAAGATAGGCATTTCCATCTTCCGTTCCTGCACCATCAAGTGCCTGAGGTGCTACTCAAACTCAGGTCTCCCGTGCTCTAGTCAGAGCTTTATTCCTGTGTGTCACAGGTGTAGGGATTAACAATAGGATAATAATGGTGACAGTGTTGCAGCAGCTGCACTCATGCTAGATGCCAGGACATTATGGGTCAGCTGTTGATAGCCAGAGTAACGCTGGTGATCTCTGCAACCTCTTAGCTTCAGCAAAGGGGATGAAAGACTCTCATCAATGCCAGATACTGTGTGGATCGGATCAACTACTAGATATTGAACTACCTTGCCCTGAGCAGTCTGTGCAGTGATAATGATTTTTTCTGAGCACAACAATGCATATAGCCAGATACTCCTAACCCAGAAACATCAATTTTGAATCATGAATCACTAAAATTACACACTATTAGTTGTATATTACACATTTTGAGATAGTACCAGTTAAGGCTGGTGGAGTTTAGGTATTTGTGAATCTTATTTATACTCTGAAAAGTATTAAGTATTAGTACTATATCTTATACCAGGCATGAAACATTTAGTAATCTTGTTGTTTTTGTTAGAGGCTGTTTGGTTTTGTAGAAACCCACACAAACAAAAAGATGCAACAATAAAGCATTTATTCTCATGTAATGCAAACCTTCAAACAATTACCACTGGGGAGCAAAACTGTTTTATAATAATAATTATAATTATAACTGACCATAGTTTACATAAGTATATAAATACCATGGGTATTAATATTTTTGATATGGTGTGAATAAATAACAAAATGAATACTCTGTCTTGTCACACAGTGCATTACTTAGGGAGATCAGATCACCTGTGTATTATTTCAGGTTTCTCCAAAAACACATTAAATTGGAAACTCTTAAGAGGTTCTAAGGCATTCTGTTGCTCCAATTTTTGTTGCAGTAATTTCTGAAATAAACTCGTGGAATTGGGAATGTTGCATATTTACACTGACTATACAGGATAGCTGGATTGTGCTATATGACTTTATCATCAAATTGATACAACTATTGTGCCTAATGGTAATGCTACCAAGAATAGTAATAACTTTCAACCCATGCAGAACAGTAGGCTTTCACATTTGAAGAGCAAGAAGAAAAGACAGTGGAGATACTTTACATCTCATCCTAATTTGGATAATAGGAGTAAGTATAATATAGTAAAGGTTAGGAATGTGTAATATGAGCATGAAGTAAAATGTTCTATAAAGGCTAATGGCAACCATAAATATAATTCATTGGGATAAATGAAACATTTGGTGTCAACGTAAAAATGGGTGACAATTTCATTACTTATCCTAAGGATGTGGTTAATACTTTTGCCGAAGGGTTCTTTCATGGATTGTATGCTAACAATTTTATTAACCCAAACTCAGTTTTCCTTAATAGTACTTGCCCAATATTATGAGATGTTGATATTTATTTTATTTATTTTACATTTGCTGACTGGGATAGTCCGACTGGATACATGTCCATTTTCAGTGGAAGCCTGGGGAGAAAAGCTCCTCACAGTAATGTGATATATACAGTACAACAGACAGACAGTATGTAGAATACTAGAGACACACTGTTTAAATCATAAATGAGCACTATATAAGTGTAGGACAAAAGAGAGAAGATAGAATTATGACATTCTACATTAGGACACAATCATGAGTGGACAGGTGATCCGCTGTGGCGACCCCTAACCAGGAGCCGAAAGAAGAAGAAGAAGTATGCATTATACAATTCAGTTAGAGTCTTTGAGACACGGAGATGGTGCTAGTCAGGATTAGAGCATGGGCATAGCCAGTCTGATTTCAAATATTTTTTGAGATTTTCTTTGAATAGTATAAGTGAGGGTTTAAGAGTAAGGTCAGCAGGGAGCTGATTCCAGGTTTTGCCAGCCGAGTTGGCAAACAAGGCATCACCAGCTGTGTTGTTGGATTTGACTGTTTGGATCAATAGTCTATTGGATGAACAGAGTTTTCTGTGATTACTATATGGGCTGACAATATTTTTGAGTGCTGGTGTATTATCAGGGTGGTAGAGTGCTTTATGAGCTGGTTAATCTGTAGTAGGGAAGGTAGTTCAAGCCACCCTAGAAGATTTAGATTGCGACAGTGGTGAGTCCTGTAGGTTGAACCAGTGGCAAATCTAGCTATATGGTTGTATAACAGTAGCATAATTTGTTAATTTCAGTTATGCACAGGTTTGTGAGTAGAACGGAGGAGTAAAGGAGGGTAGATAGGAGATGAGAACGGGCAATAGCAGTTCTAGCAAGAGGAGTGAGGAATGGTTTGAGCTTGTAAAGAGATCCAAGTTTTTTGTTTATAGTTTTGATGGTTTGATTGACATGTGCATCAAATGTAAGGGTATTGTCTATTATGACTCCCAGTAGTTTGGTTTGGGCTTCAGAGGAGATAATTGTCCCATTGTTAGATATTATGGGAATGGTTGGAGGGTTGGATCTTCGAGTGGGAGTGAACATGAGCGACTTTGTTTTTTTATGGTTTAATAACAGATGGCGATTAGTGAGTTGGTTTTCAACAGTACTGAAATTACTCTGGGTTAAAAACTACAGATCTGCTTGTGAGGTGGCTGAGCAGATCAACTTGAAGTCATCTGCATATTGAATACAAGTTGCCTTAGGAATAACGGTGTGGAGTTCATTAATAAACATGGAGAATAGAAGGGGTCCTAGTACTGAGCCCTGTGGGACTCCTAAGGAGATAGGTAGACAGGATGATAACTTATCTTGCCATAGGACTCTCTGTTGATGTCCAGATAGATAGGATTGAAACCATTGGAGTGAGTGGTAGTCTAAGGAGAAGGCTTTCAGGGTATGGATGAGTAACTGATGGTTAACCATGTCAAAAGATTTGGATAGATCTAGAAAGAGAGCAGAGTAAAGTAGGTTGTTATTACAGTTATGGTTAATGACATTAGAGAAAGAGAGAAAAGCTGAGGTGGTGCGGTGGAATGGCCTGAACCCATGCTGAGAGTCGGCCAGCAGCTTACCTTGAATTAGGTGGTGCATGAGTTGTTTATGGACGCATTTTTCCATTATCTTAGCTAGTGGAGATAGAATAATATGGGTCTGTAGTTTGATAATTCTATAGAGCTACCACCTTTATGTTGTTGTTGTTGTTGTTGTATCTTTCGGCTTTTCCCGGTTAGGGGTCACCACAGCGGAACTCCGATCCACTAATGATTGGCAGTAGATTTTTACGTACCAAGTTGCCAGCCCTGATGCACAACCTTCAACGAAGGTATGCCCATTCACACATGTCTCCACACAGAAGACGTTTTAGCTGAGAATCGAACAGGACAACGTCTTACTGTGAGGCGACAACACTACCGCAGCACCATAAAATGTAATACTTTCCAAATTGAGGGAACAGAGGCTTCGGATAAGGTTCTATCAGGATTGAGATTGGGGAGTCTATGACATCAGCAGCATTTTGCAAGTACTCTGCAGGGAGGAGGTCAGCAGTCAGAGTGGTAAACTTTAATTTCTTGATAAGACTTCAGATTAGAGTGATACGAACAGGTTGAAAGCTAAAGGAGATTGGGGTATTAGGGGTGTCATTATCTAAGATAGAGGAGGTGGGAGTCAGTTGGCTGGCCAGGGACTGGATAGTTTCTGTGAAGAAGCTATTGAAGTTATTTTCAGTGCCCACTAGCAAATCATGGGTAGAGGCCAAAGGGGAGGGAGTAGAAGTATGTCCTGGGTTAAATAGCTTATGTATGCCAGCCCAGAACTTTTGGGGTTTGTTATAGTTTTTCGTTTGCAGTTGGTAATAGAAATTTTTCTTGTCAAGAATAATAGATTTTTTTGGTATTGTTCCTTAATTGTCTATATCTAAGTTGTATCTATATCTAAGATATAAGAAGAGTATTATTAGACTATTGTTTAATATCATTTCTTGGGTAGTGCAAGGGCTTGCAGAAATTAGAAATTGCCAAGAGTGTAAGAAATGCAAAGTTGTAAATAAATTTGAAGGAAGTAATAGCCTAGACACTGACCCCAAGTAGAGCACATATTCTCAATGTCCAAGCATCTTCTGGAAAGTTAGAAATAGTAGGGAAGCTCTGGAAACTAGAAAAGTTGAACACGGAGTAAGAACTGAAGTAGCCAATCACATACATAAGCACATACTTAAGCTGGCAGGCAGCATGTATGCATTTTGCTACTGTGGCTGTATTGTGAAGCATCACCAGCCAGCATGGGGGCTTACTTTATGTGTAAGTGGCATGCCGCTTTCATGTCCAGTGTGTGATCCAATGAAAGGCACATAGATATTACATGTTTGGTGTTGATGCTAGTCTGGGCAGTAATGGTAATTTGACAGAAGGAATTGCAGAATATGCGGGTCATTTTTCGTTTAGATAACAAGGCTGTGGTTCAGGCATTATTGAGGAAGTCTGCAAAGTTCAGTTACTTTTGAGAAAGCTGGTGTTACATTTTCTTAAGATTAACATTTTTTTTCTCTGATAAGTATGTTTTGTACAGGTTAAACATTATTGCTAATATTTAGTCCCTTTTGCAGTTCTACAAGTTTAGTTCCAGAAGGGTTTGTGAGATCTGAGACCTGTAATGGGCTGATTAGTAGGGCAGTATTGGTCAGTTTCTAAGTATACGGTTACATTGTTGTCATGTTGGGGTTTTGTAAGTAAATTGCTGGCACAGGACAGAATGTGGTCAGTGAATCTGGTAATAAGATAAGCTGTGAACAGATGGGAAAATGGTGATTCAGTGCGCTCGATTCTTATTTATTTGGTTGCACTATATGTAGTCACGTGTACAGGATTTGGTGTGTTCATGAAGCATTAATTAATTGGAAGATTACTAAAAGGATGTTAAAATGTTAGGGTGGGTAGGTTGCCTGTTGATGGTTTCAGTTTTCTGTCAAGATGTATATGTTGTAGAGGACTTTGGCAATTTGCTTGTATCAGGGTGCTTTTCAGATTACGGAGCTCATAGGGAGGGAGTATAAGCTGGTCTGAGGTGGGGTGAACAAAAGATTCTATTTTAGTTTGACTGTCAAAGTCTAAGATGGATCAGGTTGGCAGAGGTCACCAAGTGGTGCTGGAGAAAAATTTAGAGGCCTTGCTATGTCCAGTTTGGTGGGTTGGATGTTTGAGAAACCTAATGGTGGATGGACATTCTGATTTATTTTTTAAATTACCAGATAGCAGACTTATACTGCTGAGTCAATTTTATGCTGTTTTGGGAAGGGATCTGTGCAACCTAGGTATTGTTGCGGGAAAAAAATATTCTCATTCTTTTTACTTAGGTGGCGCTATTAACTTGGCTCGGGAGGATAAGTCTATTAATTTTATTAAAGGAAAGGCAGATGAGTTTGCAGTGTTCTATGGGCTATATTAGATAGTTGTTTGTGTCATGTGCAATGGCAAATATGTCTTTTGTTTCTTTGCAGGGCTCAGGAGAGTTTTAATTGTAGGTCATTTTTTTGATTTTTTTGACTGGCCAGGTAAACTGCAACAAGAACTGTATGGAAATTGTTGGGTCCCAATGTGAATGTGTGTGACGTGTTGACAGGAAATTGAGGTATGTTATGGAGGCAACTTTTACCTTTGTTAGAAGAAATGAAGTGGGTAACATATTATTTTGATACATTTAGGGGATAAAAACTTGGGCTTTGTGCTAATATAAAGAGTACTCTCTTGCATCATTAGAGATTTTATTAATTGTTAGCTGATTTTTCCAGGGGTTTTGGTGGCATGATAAGCTTTTATTCCTGAGCTCTTTTGGAGAGGCATAGTCAAGGCAACAGCATTAGAGGCAGCTAGGGGGGGTTATTAACCACTGGGTAGAAAGACAGCACCTTTTTTGGATTTGCCTGTGTAAGGGTAGTGAGAATTTTCTCTAAGATTCAGGATTGGCTTTGGTATGTTGGGCTTCACTTAAGTGATATTGCTCTGGGTCTCTTTAATGTCGATATGTCATTAATGCTTAAGAAAGTACTTGAGGAATCTCTGTTTTGAGGGTTGAATATAAATATGCTTCCCCACTTCCCTTGTCAGCTGCAGGTGTTATATTTTTAATGAGCAGGGTAGAATGCTGCTCCAGGAGTTTCCTGCTGTGCTGGAGAGACAGGGTTGGTATTAACATGTTGATGTGAGAAGGGACAGTATTAACATATTGATGTGAGAGGGGTTGTATTAACACTATTTATTTATTTAACATTTGTTTACCGGGATGGTCTGACTGGACAACAGTGTCCATTTTCGGCAGAGGCCAGAGGAGAAAAGCTCCAGCAAAGTATATTTTTACTAATACATGTCTAATACAACAAAGAAAAAGTTTACTATATAGCTTATATATATCTACTTACAGTCTAGCAGAGATCAGTAAAGAAATTTATATACATAGGAGATTAATCAATAAAAAATATACATGAGAGATGAAATTAATACATAAATAAAGTAGAAATACAGTACAACATGTCTTAGATTTCCTTAAGCCGCTATAGTACAGTTAGTATGTCATCTGACAGAATACAGTTTACAACTGGGAGGAAGACAAGGGGAGGACAGGTGTTATAGAGTGGATAGAAGTATAGCTAGAGGTTATATCTGAGTGAGGGAAAGTTATCCAGGGTTAGTACATGAGCAGAGCCAGGTAGATGTTAGGTAATCTTCACAACACAACACTGTGTCAGAAGCATAAGGAATTATTCACAATAAATTATAGCAAGTCTCCAGATAATTCTGGAAAGTTTCATGGACATCAGGAAAATTATGGGGTAGGGGGAATAATTGATACAAAAGACACAACTTTGTCTAAAATGGCCTATATATTATGTACAGAAGTACAGTTCCAGTACTAATAAAAGTGTCATGTGTAAAGAATACAATGAAAGCTTGATTAAAGCCAAGCCCACTAAGAGCAGTAAAAATACCCCACTACAGAGAATGAAAAGAGCCTTCTAGGAATTTCTTATTCCATTTGGTGATCAACATATCACCAGCCTTGTTTATAGACTGCATGAGTGCTAGGTGCATATCACACATTTTAGTTCCAACAATATGCTTCAGTGTCTGCCCTCTGCAAGTGAACCCCTCTTACCAAAAGAAAACTGCCCCATAATCTAACTAACAGTATTAATCCATGATCTCTACATAAGGCTGTGGTACGCTATGAACTCATTGCACTCACTGGCCGTAATATCCACAATAATGATAGCATAAGTAAAAGCTCTAGGGAAAGCTAGCCCGTACTCTAACCAAGTTTGAAAAAAAGACAAAGACCCCCCCCCCCAACCCATCCATTCAAAGATGCTTTCCTCCTGTACAACTTTTTTCCAGGAGACTTAGAGTATCTTTATTACTCACTGTGTTCACCCTTTTAGTTTGTTCTGGAACAGTGTTCACCTTGTAGCTAAACAGAAGACTAAATTTCAAAAATGTGTATGAGGGCTACTCTAGCTACTGATGTAAGTTAAAGTCCAGGACCTTCCAAATCATCCTTCTCTTTTCTGGATCCCATATGCAAATTGGCCTTGTTAACCCAAGTGGGATAATTTTTCCAGATAAATTTTAGAGTCAAGGCCTCCATGTTAGACGTCACAGTACTAGATTTAAAATTATAAGATTCGTCTTTCATAGCAAATGCCTGGCAAGGAAGAATAAATGCAATTTCTCCAGAAAAAAACAGTTGGGATCTGAGAGGGGCCTTCAAGAAGGAATAGTTATCAAGCATTTTTGTCCATATTTCTTCCGATAACAAAACCCAAAGATGTTTAGTTCAGGTTTGTATCTTTAATGATAAGTGTGCTGCAAAGAGGAAGTGAAATCACTTTTGCATATACTGGTTTGTTCAACGTAATTTATAGGCCTGAGATGTTTTGAAGAAGTATAAGCTGTTTTGGTGCACAGGAAGCATTGATCTACCTTGGGTTTAGTGGACAACTAATACAAAGAAAGAAAGGGGTCAGACCAGCCTGGTGCCTCTGGATACTGAAAAAATGGGTACAGAGAGAGATTTAATTATGAGGCTGGCCATTGTGTTCCAAAATACCTTGATTCATCTTATGAAAATAGCCCCAGACTGGCACATTCTGAAACTTTCATTAATGAATAACACTCCATTGTATAATGTTTTTTGTAATGTTAAGCATCTAGTGATGGAAGATTTTAAGCATACAACAAAAGTAACAATCCTTGGCACAGCAAGTCTCTGGAGTGCCTGACTTTCATACAAGTCTTCTGGATGAAGGAAATGAGGCGATGCAGTATTGGTTATATTGGCATTTATGTTCAATGGAGATACAGGGCAGCATTTCTGTGGCTGGTCAATTATTAAGACTGGCTTTAAAAAGAAGAGTAATTATATTATTTCTGGTGATTTACTTTTCTGAAGTAAAATCCAATGCTATTGGCTCTGGCTGACTATGTTTGGTTATCTATCTGTTTCTCCCTATACAGGAGTTTTATTGGGATACTCTAATACAATTACTTGTTTTCAGACGAATTTCCAGGGGGGAAAGCTCCATAAAGTTAACAGTAAAAAAGTACAAAAAAGTACATTAAGTTTTGCCATAAACAAACTTAGAGCATATTTGCAAGTTTGCACAGATCAGTTGTGAGCCTGTCACTTTGAAGTGAATTATTGCTATACAAATTATAGGCAGCTGCTAAAATTTCCCCCTGGGGATAAATGCATTAAGGTCCTCCCTCTCAGTTATTTTACTAATAGAATCTCATAAAGACACATCCATCAAGAGCTACCTAAAAAAAAAATGAGATTCAGATTTAAACAGAGATAAAAAAATATGTACTAAAGCTTTTCCATATCTGAGAGACATCATTGGAAGGAGTATCATTTAGTGCTAGAACTGACTGTAGGAAACTTTTAGCCTGTCTTGCTGTTGTTTTTCAGGCTGTCTGTTTCCAAGCCCCATTGTCATAGCTCTGGTAGCTGCTGTCCAAGCTAGCTATGGTCAGTACCATTTTCTAAGGGGATAAGCTATGAATCTCAGGACAATTTTCATTCTCTGGAAATATAATTGAGTTCAGAAAAGAAGATTTGATGAACACCATCCCCCCAATCCCAACAACTGTGGTTTGAGATTTTGTAATTCTTCATTATGGTTGACTAATTTCAAAAGTCTTACTTAGTAAATGGATAATTTCACCCAAACTCAATAATTAAGAGCTTCTCAGAGATGTCTTGAAGTGGGGTTTATGCCACTTAAATTCCACAAAGAAAAAAATCCATTAAAATGGAAGCAAAATACTAAAATCCATAAATGCAAAGGTTAAAACTAAAACTCCATGCACCATCTAAGAAGGAAGCTTTGCAAGCCCTTGCCACTTGCTTAAATCTACTAACTCCTTAACTATACAATAGCAGCTTAAAGGCAAGCCCCCCCCCCAAAAATGAAAAGAAGGTTTCCACAATACTTAAAACTTATGAAAATAATCAGAAAAAAACCTACGATGCGGTGTTATACAAGCATCAAACCTTAACTCCTATAAAGTAGATTAAATGTTATCTCAGGATTCCAATTTTGCTAACAAGGGATTCCTTAAAAGTATCCTTGGCATAACTGTATACACCTCTGAACTGTATATTCCTTCTTAGGGTAAAAAGAGAAAAAAATGTAAAGCTCATGAACGCATGTATGATACATCATAAGCAACATACTCAGCAGTCTTTCTGCTTTGACAAAGGACAAATCCACAATGCAAAAAAAGGTAAGCCCACTCCATGATACCATTTAGTGCTATCGTAATCATACCATGATATGAAATCCTCCATTACTGAATGGAGCACTCCTTTGTTGATACCAGGCACTCATGTAGTGCAAGAATACAGGCTAATTTACAGTCTATTTAGCTTTGAGAGGCAAAGTAAATGAAATCCTGGCAAGGTGAATGACTAATGCAAGCAGCAGCCAGTGTCCAATATGCATACCTCTCAGCTTCTTTGCTCAGGAATTATGGACAAAGTCCAAAATAATTAGGGGGGGGGTAGTTGAAAGGATGAAAATCAATGGCAATTTTAAATATTACTCCAATTCACCTTAAAAGTTAATAAAATAACAGCTTTTTACATGGACACATATTTTCTGAATAAGAAGTGTGAAACTCAAATATCTGGTATTATTGACTGCCTGCAATTCTTTAGTTATTTATCAGAAAACCAATAAAATGATGAAGGGCATTTTGAAAATAAGAGGCGAAATCAGGGATGTTCAGCAAAATCAGGACAACTGAGAGGTGCGCCCATATGTGATCATAGGATCATAGAAAGTTACTAGGCTAATGGCCCTAGGGCCCTTAAAAAACTAGCCAAGTTCTACCCTTATTTCCATTCACTTCTGACTTTTTCCATTCACATGTGCCTTTTACTAGATCCTGCAATCTGTTCAACACTTTCTTAAGGTTGCTGTTAATGTTCCCCCAGATTTAAACATGTAATGTCTCCACATATGTTACAGAGCCTAGAAGGCAGTATTTTCCTGGTTTACAACACTGTTAGAATATGGACCATAGTAGCAGC
Source organism: Protopterus annectens (assembly GCF_019279795.1). Taxonomy (NCBI): domain Eukaryota; kingdom Metazoa; phylum Chordata; order Ceratodontiformes; family Protopteridae; genus Protopterus; species Protopterus annectens. Next base: position 427,568,168 of record NC_056732.1, on the reverse strand, counting down.
TAAGCAGGACTTTATCCAATGAGGAAGCCCAAAGCACCAGCACCCTGTTACTACCACCACCCTCAGAGGTGCCCATGCAAAGCCCATCTCAGACCTCAAATGAGGGTGATATATACCCCAGTTTACTACTCTTGGAACTACTAAAAGCAATCAGTACAGATCCCATTACAAGGTTGCCAATTCTATTTTAGTTTCCTGTAAAAGTGCAATTTTAGCATACCCCTTTCTGAGCCTGTGAAAAAAGTTCTACCCATAAAAGAGAACACCAACCCACATACATACCAAGAAATGACCTTTAAGGTAGAGATCATACTTTTCTGTTTCTATTTCAACCAGATTTACTGCACTTCCGTTATCAGGACCAATGCTCAACCGAAACACCAGGGTATTACACCCTGCTATCTCTCCACATAAGATATTTATGGAGTATTCAGTAATGCAATGACCATCCCTGCTATCTCCCCACATAATGTATTTATGGAATGTTCAGTAATGCAATGACCATCCCTGCTATCTCCCTGCAGAAGGTATTTACGGAATACTCAGTAATGCAATGACCATCCAGTGTATGCAAAACAATAACTGTGCATTAAAAAGATAGAAGCACTTATAGGTTCAGATGTGGAGGCTGAATGGAGAAGGACCAAGAATTAGGAGGAAATGCAAACCAAATACTTGACACTCACTGATACCCATATCTCAGGGGTGCTGGTCACTCCAATGACATTTGCCATTTCCTGGGAGATCTCTGACTCAGTTAAGTAGTCATATATGAGGGAATCCCTCAAACTATACCTTCCTTTATAATGCATCATTGCTGGTCTGTAAATCATTGCCATCATATGCAGTAATTACAGAAATGCATTGGTCTGTAAATCACTGCGATTGTATGCTATCATTATAGCAATGCATTGGCCTGTAAATCTCTGCCATCATATGCTATGATTACAGAAATGTATTGGTCTGTAAATCATTTCCATCATATGCTGTCATTACAGCCATGCATTGGACTGTAAATCACTTCCATCATATGCTGTTGTTACAGAAATGCTTTGGTCTGTAAATCACTGCCATCATATGCTGTGATTACAGAAATGCTTACGTCTGTAAATCACTGCTATCATATGCTGTAATTACAGAAATGTGTTTGTCTGTAGATCATTGCCTTCATATGCAGTAATTACAGAAATGCATTGGTCTGTAAATCACTGATTTCATATGAAGTAGTTACAGAAATGCATTGATCTGTAAACCATTGTTATTCTATGCTGTCATTATAGAAATGCATTGATCTGTAAATCACTGCCATTACAGAAATGCATTGGTCTATAAATCACTGCCTTCATTTGCTGTAATTACAGAAATGCATCGGCCTGTAAATCACTGCCATCATATGCTGTAATTAAAGAAATGCATTGTTCTGTAAATCACTGCCATCATATGCTGTAATTACAGAAATGCATTTGTCTGTAGATCATTGCTATTATATGCTGTAATTACAGAAACGCATTGGTCTGTAAATCCCTGCCATCATATGCTGTGATTACAGAAATGCATTTGGTCTCTAAAGCACTGTTATCATATGCTGTAATTAAAGAAATGCATTGGTCTCTAAATTACTGCCACCATATGCTGTGGTTACAAAAATGCATCAGTCTGTAAACCATTGCCATCATATGCAGTAATTACAGAAATGCATTGGTCTGTAAATCACTGCAATCATTTGAAGTAATTACAGAAATGCAATGATCTGTAAATCATTGCCATCCTATTCTGTCATTATAGCAATGCACTGGTCTGTAAATCACTGCCATTATAGAAATGCATTGGTCTGTAAATCACTGCTATCATATCCTGTGGTTACAGAAACACATTGGTCTGTAAATCATTTCCATCATATGCTGTAATTACAGAAATGCTTTGGTCTATAAATCACTGCCATCATATGAAGTAATTGCAGAAACGCATTGGTCTGTAAATCATTGCCATCATATGAAATAATTAAAGAAATGCATTGATTTGTAAATCACTGCCATCATATGCTGTAATTACAGAAATGCATTGGTCTGTGAATCATTTCCATCATATGCTGTCATTACAGAAATGCATTGGTCTGTAAATCATTTCCATCATATGCTGTCATTACAGCCATGCATTGGACTGTAAATCACTTCCATCATATGCTGTTGTTACAGAAATGCTTTGGTCTGTAAATCACTGCCATCATATGCTGTGATTACAGAAATGCTTACGTCTGTAAATCACTGCTATCATATGCTGTAATTACAGAAATGTGTTTGTCTGTAGATCATTGCCTTCATATGCAGTAATTACAGAAATGCATTGGTCTGTAAATCACTGATTTCATATGAAGTAGTTACAGAAATGCATTGATCTGTAAACCATTGTTATTCTATGCTGTCATTATAGAAATGCATTGATCTGTAAATCACTGCCATTACAGAAATGCATTGGTCTATAAATCACTGCCTTCATTTGCTGTAATTACAGAAATGCATCGGCCTGTAAATCACTGCCATCATATGCTGTAATTAAAGAAATGCATTGTTCTGTAAATCACTGCCATCATATGCTGTAATTACAGAAATGCATTTGTCTGTAGATCATTGCTATTATATGCTGTAATTACAGAAACGCATTGGTCTGTAAATCCCTGCCATCATATGCTGTGATTACAGAAATGCATTTGGTCTCTAAAGCACTGTTATCGTATGCTGTAATTAAAGAAATGCATTGGTCTCTAAATTACTGCCACCATATGCTGTGGTTACAAAAATGCATCAGTCTGTAAACCATTGCCATCATATGCAGTAATTACAGAAATGCATTGGTCTGTAAATCACTGCAATCATTTGAAGTAATTACAGAAATGCAATGATCTGTAAATCATTGCCATCCTATTCTGTCATAGCAATGCACTGGTCTGTAAATCACTGCCATTATAGAAATGCATTGGTCTGTAAATCACTGCTATCATATCCTGTGGTTACAGAAACACATTGGTCTGTAAATCATTTCCATCATATGCTGTAATTACAGAAATGCTTTGGTCTATAAATCACTGCCATCATATGAAGTAATTGCAGAAACGCATTGGTCTGTAAATCATTGCCATCATATGAAATAATTAAAGAAATGCATTGATTTGTAAATCACTGCCATCATATGCTGTAATTACAGAAATGCATTGGTCTGTGAATCATTTCCATCATATGCTGTCATTACAGAAATGCATTGGTCTGTAAATCATTTCCATCATATGCTGTCATTACAGCCATGCATTGGACTGTAAATCATTTGGTGTGGTTACAGGTATGCATTGGTCTGTAAATCATTGCCATTCTATGCTGTCATAATAGCAATGCGTTGGTCTGTAAATCACTACCATTACAGAAATGCATTGTTCTGTAAATCACTGCCATCATATGCTGTAATTACAGAAATGCGTTTGTCTGTAAATCATTGCTATCATATGCTGTGATTACAGAAATGCATTGGTCTGTAAATTCCTACCATCATATTCTGTGATTACAGAAATGCATTGGTCTGTAAAGCACTGCTATCATATGCTGTAATTAAAGAAATGCATTGGTCTGTAAATCACTGCCACCATATGCAGTAATTACAGAAATGCATTGGCCTGTAAAACACTGCCATCATATGAAGTAATTATGGAAATGCATTGATCTGTAAATCATTGCCATCCTATGCCATCATTATAGCAATGCATTGGTCTATAAATCACTGCCATTACAGAAATGCATTGGTCTGTAAATCACTGCCATCATATGCTGTAATTACAGAAATGCACTGGTCTGTACATCACTGCCATCATATGAAATAATTAAAGAAATGCATTGGTCTGTAAATCACTGCCATTATATGCTCTAATCACAGAAATGCATTGGTCTGTAAATCACTGCCACCATATGCTGTAATTACAGAAATGCTTTGGTCTGTAAATCATTGCCATCATATGCTGTAATTACAGAAATGCTTTGGTCTGTAAATCACTGCCATCATAGGTTCATAGGTTCATAGGCTAGTACTAGGCTAACTGCTCTTGCGAGCCATTTTAAGCCTAGCCAGTTATCCCCTGTGAGATTCAAACCCTGTACCTTGTGTTTGTAAGGCAAACACCTTAACCATTAGGCTACCCTCCCAACCATATGAAGTAATTGCAGAAACGCATTGGTCTCTAAATCGCTGCCATCATATGCTGTAATGACAGAAATGCATTGGTCTGTAAATCACTGCCATCATATGAAATAATTAAAGAAATGCATTTGTCTGTAAATCACTGCCATGATATACTGTAATTACAGAAATGCAGTTAGAATTCTGGTTCCTCTAACTAAACTACTACTTACAGATTTTGTGGTTTTTGGAGGAAACATATTTGTGCAGTTGCCCAAAAGTGGCACTTGACTGATGCATTGTTGAGTTGTATGTTCTGAAGGAGCTTATTATACCTTGGGCTTTGACCTTGCACCCAGCCATGCAAGGGCTCTCAAAGGATGTACAAGCACAGTTGGAAACCTCAGACATTTGTTCTTCTCCTTATTAGACCTCTCACCTGTGGTAATTATGCCTTCAGTGGTTTGGGACTGTTCTATGTGAGTTTGCTTTCTTGGTTCATTAAAACATAGTGATTTCAGTTTACATTTGAAAGTCTCTACCTAGGCTTCTGTGGAAATGTTGAGTTGAAAGGCTTGTTGACACCCTTTGAGTTTATTTTATTATACACATGTATAAACACACGCACACACACACACACACACACACACACACATATATATATATATATATATATATATATATATATATATATATATATATATGGGTCTACCTGACAACACCAAAAGCTTAAAAGGCTGAACAATGAGATCACCGACACCACAAAAACGAAAGTGCAAAAACAGGACAGCTCACATGCATGACAAAGCACAATCCCGACAGTTAACAAAACAAAAAAATTCCCCATTCCAAAAAACACACACACAACACAAGCACACCAAAAACCTGATAAACCTACACATAACCTTACATACACAACTATCTATGCACTAATTTTAACCCAAACCCTAACTCTAAGGTCCGTCACTATCGCACACTTACCTTACCTGCACCCTAGCCCTAAAGTCCTAGACTATCGCACACTTACCTTACCCGCACCTTAACCCTAAAGTCTGTCACTATTGCACACTTACCTTTCCTGCACCCTAACCCTAAAGTCCGTCACTATTGCACACATACACAGTCACACTCATTTCGCATGTCGGTATTTTCAGCATCTGGATTTCGACTTGTCGGTCATTTCCGTTGTCGGTCTTCTGGTGTTGGTCATCTCGTTATCATTGATTTCACTTGTCGGTCTTCTCAGGTAGACACACACACACACATATAGATATATATATATATATATATATATATATATATATATATATATATATATATATATATAAATTTTTTTTTTTGCACTTTAGCTGCAGGCATGCATTCATACCTCTCAAATGTCTCAAATTTTCATATTTTCACAGAATGTCCAGATTTTTGCCTCATATTTTTGGTCTGTTTTTCATAAAATTGTGGTTTTCTGGAAAATTAGTGAAATAATTAAAGAGTGAATTTAGAAAATAATGACAGACATTTGAGTTTCAGACTATATAACCTTCAAAAATCCATGCTAATGCAAAACCTGTTACTCTATCAACTTTCTAAGTTTGTAAGAGCAATATTTAAAATTTGTCCCAGTTTTATTCATAGCTTTGTCCAGATTTCTTACTGTAAGAGTTTGAGAGGTATGTATGCTTTTGACTGTTTTTTTAAGTGTCTTATCTGATACCTTTTATTATTTGTATCAGTTAGTTGCATGCATTTATAATTATTGTTTTAATTTTGTTTGGTACTTTATTGAAAAGCACCTTAATGAAGTTTGAAATTGAAGTCAGCCTCCTTCCTTTTATTCGGGGAAGGCTGCTCAGTAATGCCCCATCTGCTTCACAATGACCAGACAAGATACAAAAAGTGGAAGTCAGTTAAGATGTTGGAGGACCCCCTTCAGCCAAATGCATATCAAAATTCAGCCAGAAGTGCTCTGGTTCTCCAGGGCTGTTTTCATTTTTAGTTTCACTTAAGCCAACAGAGTATAGCCAGGAAGTCAATATTGGTTTTATTGCCCAAATTGTGTAACATTACAGGCTGTGGATCCACTTACTTATCAGTCTTAAAAATGATGTGCTAATCATGCACTATTCTAATAGGATAGCTGTCAGCCACCAGAAAGTTAATTATGACATGATGTAATGTCATGTGCCTATCTTTGTTGAAAAAGGGCAAAACCATAATGAAGAATTCATACATCAAATTGTTAACAATCAGTTTTCCTTTCTGTAAACTAGCATGTGCACTCAGCTTTGCTTGGAACTTTAGAATTAGTCCTGACTAAAGCAATAGAGACATTAGCAATATATTACAATGTTTTAGTCACTCGCCTAAGCTTAACAGCCAAGCTTTGACCTCACAGCTTTGGTATTCTGTGTCATTGTTATTTGCCTGGAGGGCATCATAGTGTCATGTCTGTTCCATGGGCGTACAGCTAATCGCTACTGTGGTAAAATTCTACTCTTCCAAAGTTCCTGCCAATAATTTATAAATTTTAAAATAGATTCTTAATCCGTTGTTTTACTTAGTGTAGACTCTCATAAATCTCTTTTTGTTAAAAAAAAAAAAAACTATACATATATATATATATATATATATATATATATATATATATATATATATATTTATATTTACCAATGTTTCTGCCATACTCTTAAGTAAATATTTTAGCACACCAATACCCTTTACACTGCCATGTAACAATTAATCCAAATCTTGCTCGAATTTCCTGGTGGCTAGTGAAGTCAATTACTACTAGGCTCAAAAAGTAACTTGAATATCACTTTATTTCCATTACTTCACAATCTATAAAAAAATGACAGAACAGACTCACTGGTCAAAAATAAGAATGCATGCAGCCATCTTGCTGGAGGCATGGCTCCACCTCCATCCTCTGAACTGGCTATAATAATAAATATTAAAAAGATAACTTCAAGATGCCAGAGATATGCAGAGATGAAAACTGACAGCAAGTAGTTCCAGAAAATATTTTTTGACTGTAAAGTCACTAAAAGGTTCAAAGCTATAAGCAGAGAAAAGAACATCCTTTAGATTTAGTAATTCCTGCTTTATTCATATTTAATGTTGGCATTATCGCTAATTTAACTGGACCGATTTTAGACATGGCTAGGAAATATGAAAAATGAAAAATAGTATGTGCAATATTCACAAATACATGTAGAGAAAATAGTAATAAAGTTAATATTTTCACACAAAAGCACAATAAATAAATTTTGACTATTCTTGTCATCTGCTCAAAAACAAAACAAGCGTGATCATCTTAGAGTTGTTCAGCCATAATCGATAAAAAGAAGAAGAGGAATGCAATGTGCATGAGTTTACTTTGTTGGACGGATTATAGATTCTAACGTTAGGAAATAAGAATGGTCACTATATTTAATCTTAAAAGGTCATATATGACGAGTCTTGTACAAATGCAGAAGAAAAAAAAGAGTACTGCAAACCAGTACTTGTCCCGGTCCCCTTCAATAAACGCATCACATCGAATGACATTTGACGACCTTTATTAAAACTTCCATAACATAGCTTCAATCACCAAATTTATTAATTACAACTGAACATAGCATAGTTGATTCTAAACACATCATAATCATCCTTGTAATGTTAATCAGGATAGCGTACCTAATCATCTTGCCCCAGTAAGTAGTGTCCATACCTCTGCTCGCTTACTTTACTTATGAAGCAGCGTCCAATAACTCACTTCATATCCCAGTTATTGAATTACCCATCCAACCAAATAATTTAGGATGACATGACCTTATTCATCCTGACCCAGTAAGCAGTGTCCATACCTCTACCTGCTTACCTTACTTATGAAGAAGCGTCCCTATCTCACTTGATACACTGTTCATTGAATTACCTTCCAACCAAAATAAGCAGTGTCCTTACCTCCGCTTGCTTATCTGTTCAGCAAACTTCCTCCAGCTGATCATTTTCCTTTCCCCCATATCGTTAAAATGCACATCCAAAGACCAGAGAGGGAACAGAAGAGGGCAAGCGTGTCCCTCTTCTCCGCCTACCCCTACTGATAAAATAAGTACAATCCCCACCAACAAAAGGGGAGGATGGGTGGGTAGCAAGTTCATGCCAAAATGTGATTACTTACCCAGCTACACTTCTTTAAGCCCCTTAAGCCCCTCTCCACCCTTACCTCATTTCCTCCCAATCATCCCTCCCTCCATTTAACCCTTTCACCTCCCCAACCACTTAACTCCCACTAATATAACAATCCAACCCCTCTTTAAGATGTCCTGGGAAAACTTGGGTTGTTGCCAAACCGCATTTGTTCCTGTCCCCTTCAATAAACACATTACACCAAATGACATTTGATGACCTTTATTAAATCTTCCATAACATAGCTTTGATCTCCAAAGTTATTAATTACAACTGGACGTAGTATAGTAGATTCTAAACACAGCATAAACATCCTTGTAGTGTTAATCAGGACAGCATACCTACTTATCCTGCCCCAGTAAGCAGCATCCATACCTCTGCTCACTTACTTTACTTATGAAGTAGCGTCCAAGACTCATTTCATATCCCATTTATTGAATTACCCATCCAACTAAATAATTCAGGACAACATGACCTTATTCATCCTGACACAGTAAGCAGTGTCCATACCTCTACCTGCTTACCTTACTTATGAAGCAGCATCCCTATCTCACTTCAGACACCATCCATTGAATTACCTTCCGACCAAAAGAAGCAGTGTCTTTACCTCCGCTTGCTTATCTATTCAGCAAACTTCCTCCAGCTGATCATTTTACTTCCCCCAAATCCTTAAAATGCACATCCAGACAAGAGAGGAGGAACAGAAGAGGGCAAGCCTGTTCCTCTTATCTGCCAATCAGCCTGACCAGGCTGTTCGCCCTCACTTCTACCCAAAATTGTTCAAACAACTACCTCCCATAAAGAGAAAGATTAAGCCAAACATCATTTGGTGTACCCTTCATCTGTAAAGTACATTAGAACCCTGCCATCAACCCCACGCCTTGCCATACCAGCACTGAAACGCATCTTAATGAAAATTAATAAAGTAGGATTACCCATGACCCCACTGTACCACCAGAACATCCACTGCAAGAGAATACATTCCCTTTTAGTCCGCTTCCTTTAAGCCACTATCCATGGCTCGATGTTTCCAGAATGACAACCTATGGCCATAACAATTCCCACAGAAACTATAACCCCATGAACACAACTCTGCACCCAGTCAAAGAAAAATCCCTTAGCAAGTCTCAAACCCATGACCCTGTCAAATATAGCATATCACATTATCCCAGGAAACTACAGAGCTCTGGATCTGCAGTAAGCCGATTACTGCTGGTAGTAGTCTAACTTTTAAACTTTATTGACCTAACACTAAGTGCCAGAAACCAGAACCCCATAACACAGTTCCTGAAAACTTGCCTATGCCCAGCAATGAAGTACTCTACGTGCCCAACCATAAACACCTACAATTCTCTCATTACCAAATGGCAATCACACTACCTACTCAAGGGACAAATTAGTCACCCCAAAGATACCACACGTTAGGAACAAACTCCCTCATCCTGTCAAAGAACAACACATCAATTGGCCCTTCCCCCAAATACGGTTTAAACAACTGGATGAGTAACTATAATCACCCCAAGGTTCCAACCACCTGCAAGTAAGGGTTGAACTCAGATAGGGCTTTAACCTAATAAGTTTCTGTGCTCCTATGAAGGTTGTGACTCTGTTTCTCCTGTGGGATTCCCACACCCCATAATCTGTCCCCAACAGTTTTACCCTGGTCCCCCACCTTCCTCTTTCTAACTTGCCCCCCATTCCAATGCAATAATCAGCTCCCATGCTACTTGAACACAGTACTATAACTTGCCTTAATGACCCAAACAAGGAGGATTACCCGTGACTGCATTCTAAGCCACTCCAGCCACCAAAGCACCCCACAGCAAAATCCCTTAACTTGCATTTTACCTCATTCCTGCCACTGACCAGTACTCTGTGCACTGGCCTCTTAGCCTCGATATACACCACTGTGTCAACTGTGAGTTCCACTAAAACCAGCCTCCTATACTCTGGCCATCAATTAATCCACTAACTGCTGCCGCTCTGCACTTCTGCTGTCCGTTACCCATTGCGATCTGCAAAACAAAGAAAACTGTAAATCCTCCTAACACACAAAATGTGACAACTTTAATCACCAGCAAGAGCCTACCTCATACCAAAATGCATAGATTCATAGATTAAAATCTAAATTTTCAACATCCCCCCAGTCATCCTTTTGGGTCACCCATGCAGCTAAAATATTCTCATTTAAATCCTGCTTGTCCAACTGAAACTCCATCCCTTGTTTCCACCTGACAATTAAATTTCTCACCATCAAATTCCTTCCCAAAGGCAGCCGCCACACAAGCAACTAGTCTGGCAATGCATTACCTTACCCAGATGCAACCAACCCCCATATTATTCCCCCCACCAACTCCTTCTGTCATATTTGTAAGCTAATGCAACCGCCCATGAATAAGCCTAACCATCTGCGGAAAGGCCATCCCTCTGAAATGCACCAAAAGGTGCCACCCTGTTATAACAGGACACCAGTGTATAAACCCAAGAAAAATTGAATGACGTGACTCTGGAAGCTCAAAAAGTTGAACATCCTTAATCCACTGCTTGCCCTTAGCTTTCCCTTCAAAGCTCATTCCCATGTGTAACATTGCCTCTGATAAAGAATTAACCATAGTCCACGTGTGCAAGGAATCCCAAAACCATGCACTACTAAGGGCCGCAGTTCCTCACCCATCACCAAAACACCTGCACCTCAAGTGGCCTATCAAACCTATCTGCTCTGGATATAATTCATACATGCAGCCATTCGGTAGACGCTACTAGAAATTCCCCTACTAACAAGGTCACATGTACCATGGCAGATCACCTCCCCTGAAATCAGATTTCAGAAAGGAAAATTCTAGACAAATAGGAGGAGCCTCCTCCCCATTTGCCCCTAACTTACCCCCCAGTGCCCCAACACTGGTGTGCCCTAATGAGAACAAAATAAAGTAAGATAACCTGTGACCTTATTGTTTGCCACTTTGGTAACCAAACCTCCATCCCAGCAGAATCTATTACCTTTCAAATCCCCTTCCTTTAGGCCACTGAGTGCTGCACACTCTGCACACCCCATTTGTAACCCCATTGCACAACAATCTAGTGACCAGGGCATCCACTGTAACCATCTCACTCGCCCTCCAGGTCTGCTTCCTTTAGGTCACTAACTAATACCCATGCTGCGTTTCCCACCTGCAAAAGAAAGGGAAAATTGTCTTTAGCACAAAACTGTGAACAATGATATACCAGGTAAAACAATGCCCTAAACCAAGGGGAGTTAAAATATTAGTGCTATTAACTTGAGAAATATGAAATATACATTTCCTGAAGTAGCAGCAGTCTAGGACTCTTATTATTATTTTCCTCAATTGTAATTCACCACCTTTCGACAACATTCACCAGCTCTCAACATAGATCAAGAAGGACTTGTAACAGAAAAGAAATTGTAAATGCTCAGTACACACATATCCATTTTCTTGAAACCATCAAGGAATGAACATTTATGTAGTTTGTCTAAAAAAAAAAGGGGGGCCCTTGTAAATATTGCTCTTACAAACTTAGAAAATTGCTAGATTACCTACATGATAGCATCTGAAACTCAAATGTCACAATTTTCTGACTTAGCCCTCACTGATTTGAAAGAAACCATACCATTACGAAAATGGAAAAAAATATGAGGCAAAATCCAGACAATCTGCGGAAATTTGTACAGTTGAAAAGTATGCTGAAGGTTAACTGTTTTAGTTTTAGCTGCCAACACTACAGACTCCCAAACCTTCCCCTTCGCCATCATTACTGCTTAAAATGCACACCCAGCCTTTCCTGTTGCTTGTCACACAGCCCAGCCCATGAAATGATCGCTTCACCTCTCAATCTAGCCAGCGAACAGTCAGTTTGCCTTGTGTACCTGAAGTCCCAGGAACTCCATAATCACTCTACTCAGAAGAAGGCATGCTACTTCTGAAATGCAGTTGAAACCATTACCTAATAACCTCAGTTCACCATACAACCCAAAACAACCTGACAAAGAGAGAGAGATAGTACAATGCAATAAAATGAGTGCACCCTCAGAAATGATTTAAAGACCAAATCAGAGAACAAAATGAAAATACTATACTATAAAATACTACACTATGCACATTCCTTTCCTTAATAACTTTATATTCAGATAATGAACAAATATATCAGGAAACATATAAACTAATTTAAGTGGAATTCAGTACAGTGGAAAAGGTGCGGCCCTGAGTCGTACTAACCACTTCAACAGTTGAGCATGAGCAGCAATGAAATGCTTAACAGTTTGTGAACGGCCTCAGAAACTGCTGCTGATACAAACCACTCACCAACTTCATCAACCTAGTCCAGGGACAACTGTATCAGGTGGGCTTACAATGTTAACAAACAAAACAAACCAAAATATTCCTGCCACTCAGTGAATATCAACAGTCTCTACTGACCCGAACATAGATACCTTGCTACTTAACATGACTTCTTAGCACCACGTAGTACTTCTAGCCACAGATTACCCTGCTCCTTATCTTCACCAGCACTAATTTGACCAGTTCCAGAGCTCCAACTACTGACATTCTAAGCAGTCTTTGACCACTATCTGAGCAGTAGAAACCTGTTATGCTAACATACTACCTGGCCACCTAACTGCCTACATTAGTTCTAATACAGGTATCCTGCTGCCATTTATGTCCTACATGCATCAGACAGCTGCAGGAGACAACTTATCTTTCTGATGGAATTTGACTGCAGTGCCAGTAGTGGAGTAATGGGCCCATGTCGATGAAAGTAACAATAACCCATCCGTTATTTAATGACGTGCCCAACACCATGTGCGTGCATTACAGCACACGCATCTATATGCTTTATAAGTGATATTATAACACTGAAATTCATGAGTAAATGACATATGATATACACACTATCTTTAAAATGTAAGTACTTATCATCTGGAATAAGCACAACCAAAAGAAATTCACCAAGTCCCATCCTCCAGCAGCAACCCCATACTGTGACAGAGCAGCAGACCCTTGGTACTGCAACAGAGGCAAACCCCGATCCACCACACAATTTTTTTTCCGACGTTAGCCAACGTATGCACATACTTCACCACTCACACCCAACCCACTATCAGAAATGTACCTGTGGAAAAAATGGGCCGCCAACGGCCAACCACCACGCTGCCCGACCAAAGCCCGTGAAAGACACCAATCAGGAAGATACCAGGAAAGCCCATGAATACCATGTAAAACCCGTCAGTCAGTCAGTCTTGATGAAAGGAATCCAGCTCTGGAGCCTCCCCATGACTCATGGGAAACCAAAATATATTCACCCCACTATTACCATTATCATTATTATTATTTTTCAATTAAAACAGACCGATATCTATACAATTCTCTTCACCTCTCAGCACAGAACATCCGAGGAGCCCAAAATAGGCAGGGGGGAAGACAACGGCACCCTTCAATGACAGATCCTGCACCCTATGTTTGGAGACTCAGTAAGAACACCAACCAGTGAGACTGCAACTAATGCACATCGTCTCCAACTACTTCTGTCCAGAGTGACCACCAAACAGCAGCAAGACAGCTGCACAAACCATACCACCCCCAAAAACACCCCCATGCACATTATGCAAACTCTTCATTCTCATGAGCCATGCGCTGAAAACAAGACACTTGGTTCACCCAATAAGAAAGTCAAAGCAAGCCACACTGACACAGACAAGGCAAATGAGGTTCAGCAGCAACAACTGAGCAAAAACCGTCAATCCCATTAGAGACATGGCAAATAGTCCAAGCAGCAGGGTTTTCCAGCTCAGTTACGAAGCAAAGGCACAGTCGGCCAAACTTAACTATGCACATGCCACCTATTTGCCATAAAAAATATATTATATATATAAATTAGTAATATATACCTTATATGAACTGACTGCCTGCCTGCCCCCCAACCAGCACCCTGAGGCCTGCCTCTTTCCCGGAATACCTCACAGGTTGTTATGGGCGTACCTTGCCTTAGCAAATTCATGCCAAAATGTGATTACTTACCCAGCTACACTTGTCTAAGCCCCTTAAGCCCCTCCCTACCCTTACCTCATTTCCACCCAATCATCCCTCCCTCCATTTAACCCTTTCACCTCCCCAACCACTTAACTCCTACTAATATAACACTCCTAGCCCTCTTGAAGATGTCCCAGGACAACTTGGTTGATTGCCAAACCTCATTTATCTTTTGTTATGCTGTGATTGCTAGTTTACTCTTTTAAATTGTAGTCAGTCCAGGACTCATTTGATTTGGAATTTTCATGTCGACAGTAAGCTTCTGAACAAGAAAATAATTAAAAATCCAGCTACATGAAATGTCCCAGTGTTCCTTTTCAGCCATAGCCAAAGCTCTTGATAGAAACACTTGTACATGAGTAACATAATACAGAATGCATGAAAACAGATTACATAAGTAAAATAACACAGTAATGCATATATTACATAGTATTATATAGAGTACTGAAAACCAGGGTCTATATCACCACACCGAAACTACAATTAACTGACGACAGAAACATTGACACTGAAAGACCGATATACCAAAACTTTGAACTGCCACTTCCGCAATTTTTTATGGAATTTTTATGTCCACAGTAACCTTCTGGACAAGAAAAATAATTAAAAATCCAGCAACATAAAATGTATTTATTAATTTGATAAAAAGGAAGGTGAATTGTCCCACTGTTCCTTTTCAGTCATGGCCCAGGCTCTTGATAGAAACATTTGTACATGAGTAACATAATACAGAATGCATGAACAATACGGCAACAGATTACATAAATAAAATAGCACAATAACGCATTTATGGCACAGTATTATATAGAGTTCTGATACTTCTTTGACTTTCGGCTTTTCCCGGTTAGGGGTCACCACAGTGGAACTCCAGTCTGCTCATGATTGGCAGTGGATTTTTACAGTGCCGAGTTGCCAACCCGATGCCCAACCTTCAACGAAAGCACGCCCATTCACGCTCGCACCTACCTGCATGTCTTTAACATCACTCGCCTGCGGGGAAGTGATGCAGACTCCACACAGAAGGCGCTCCAGCCGAGAATCGAACAGGAGAACCTCTTGCTTCTGATACTAAATACACAAAATGCAAAGGGAAAATATTACACTTAGGGTGGTGGTTGTTTGGCTTAGTTCCACTGTGAAAAAGTGAAGTCTGTCACAGGGAGAATAACTAACCATGTTGTCTGAAACACTTATATTTTGTTTGGAAGTCAGAAAATACTGCATGTCATTCACCTTAAAGGTAATAAAATAGTTGCGTAGCTAGTTGGTGGAAGTAGGACAACAAAAAAGAATGCTATATGTGTACATGTACTGACTGTAATTCTTAAAACAAAAACAGCTAGAATTCATGGAACAATAGTATAATTTGATATGAATGTGTGAGATGCATAAATGGGCCAGCGGTCAAGAATGACAAGGAAAATAGTGGAGGGAATGAAGGTGAGCTGAGTTACAATGGAGAGAGGAAGGGACCAATCCAACAAATATTTGGAAATGGTGGAACAACAATAAGTAAAAAAAGACAGTAAATGAAACACAGTACTTTCCGAGTTTCAGAGCTCTGAGTGATAACATTTTATGACCAAATATGCAAGTAATAATTAGATATTTTTTCTTACATCTAAAATTAGTTGAATAAAAGGTAGCAATAATTTATAGCATCAAAGCTATAAATCTCATTGAAAATGGCTGGGAGAGAAAATGACCACCACAAAAATAAACCTGATACTGCTCATATAGTTGGCTTCAGCACTGCATTATAACACTATAGGAAATTCAAACATGGAAATAGAAACTCCACAGAATGAGTAAGTTTTCACTTTTTTGCAAATAATTCACATAATTAAGATCTATTTACAAAAGGAATATCATGAGCATATATGCACATTTAATCTAAGTAAATCACCTTTTAATTGTTTAATAAATATCTTACCATGATGGAATGTGTTTTTCTGTACAAATTTCAATTAAGTACAACAAACAACATAAGATATGAAACCATTCCAGACTTAATATGGTTTAAGGTGTATCCTCTAGATATTTTGGTTGTCAATAGATAAATAAGTTTGGCATCTGCAACTGTTTTGCAAGTTGTTTGACAGTCTTTATTAAGTAATGCTACTTTTATCAAATTCCTGAACTGATTTAGTGGTGCACCTATATGCTTTGTTGTTTTCTCAGTTTTAAATGGAAAAATAACTTTTCAACTAGTATATTTTACAACATGGATACAAAATAAGTATTGACAGTATTTAGTATAGTACAACTGGACCAGTATTGTATAAATATTTTAATTAAAACAAGACATCTATTTAAGCAAACAGTGTTCATGGAGGAAGATATAAGTAAACAAGACACTGTATGCATGGAATACTGCATGCAAAGTTTTTGTTCATATATGCTTTCTCGTTGGGTACAGTACAGGTGCTCACATCTTACTAGATTGGGGCACACTTGTCTAATGCCACTTGCTGTAAACAGGAAGTGTAAAAACTCTCATTAGGCAGATCCTGCTTAATTACCTAGTCATACCACCGTTTAACCCTACAAAAGTTCATAGTCCTACCAGAGCCCTGAGTCTAACCGTGAGACTCACAACCAGTCACTAGCCATATCCTGGATACTGGCTCCTTAACTGTAAATCTTCCCTCCTGTTTCTAACCATATGTTACCCAATTACTATGTAAACCTACAGTCCCTGATCACTCATTAATCATGAAACTCTACTTCCTCTCCATAACTCTAAAGCCCTCATTTACTCACTAAACCTAAAGCTCCACTCCCAATCCCTAAACCTAAAGTTCTCTACACAACCTCATCAATTTATCTTTATCAAAGGAAGGTCCTGCCTCTTTAACCTCATTACTTTCTTGGAAAAAGTAACTGAAGCAATAGATAGTAGTTATGCAGTGCATGCAGCATATCTAGACCTGGCCAATCTGAATATAAATCCTTACATTGTGTGATGGACAGTTAACTGGTTGTCTGACAGAGCCCATGTAGCAGGTGCCACTTATGAAAACAAAACAGTTACCAGTGGTCTATCACAGGGCTCAGTTTTGAGCCCTGTCTTGGTTGGCATTATTTCTCAGACCTTCAGACTAGTACCCCTATTCTATGGTTAACTAATTTTGCAGATGACTGTAAACTGAGTGTTGTTATTCAGTCTTCAGCTGACTGACAATTGCTCCAACATGGCTCCGACCATATTAACAGTTAGTGCAATGATAATGGTCTCAAGTTAAAGATAAAGATGTAGCACAGCTCATTTTGGTAAACAAAACTGTTTTACTTACTGAGTAGGAGATGCACCCCTCCAATCAGACACTGTTATAGGGGGTCTGGGTACCCTGGTTGATAATCCCTTATCATTTGACCATTATGTCTCTACAGTAGTTCAGAAAACCTTTTATTTTGCCCATGTAATTCCCAAGGACATCTCCACTACACCTAAAAAAGTCTTAATTCTATTTTAATATATTTTATCAGACACATTTCTCTTTTTTTGACATGTATTTATCTAAACATATCACACAACTTGAGGGACCACAGAGATTCATAACTAAAAAGATCAATTATCAAAAATCTTAGTTATCAGGGAAAACTGGCAACCCTTTCCCTGTACTCAGTCTCTTACAATCTCTTCTGTGGACATCTATGTTTAGCCTTTTGTGCCATGAAAGATCCAAGCCTATTTGATTTCATATTCCTTCAAAGAACCAATCATACAACATTTACTCAATTAAAGGAACTGAAATTTCAACAACAGATAAGTAAACATGTTGGCATGGTTGATCCATATCGCAATGTTTCACTTGCCTTTAGAACAAACTTCTACTACATGTCAAGCAGGGAAGCACCCCTGCCACCTTTAAGTTAGTGCCAGATAACTGGATGGGGAGCCTCAAATTCTCTCCTGGTCTATCCTGTGTTGCCCTCCTTGAGGCAAAAGAGAAATTTTGGTATTTTTTTACTAGGCTTAAAATGGACTGCAGACTGATTGCCTTATACTTGCCTATGAACTTATGAACACACTAAACCTAAAACTCCACTTCTGCTGCCTAACCATAAACTCTCTTTCTAATCCCTAAACATAAAGTCCCTGACCACTCCCTAACCCTAAACTATTCTCCTGTGCCCTAATCCTAAAATGTCTCCCCTGCTCTCCAAAGTGTGGCATCTCCACTGTGTCTGCACAGCTCTTGCACCTTGCCCAAACATTGCTGTCATCATTATTGTCATCAACCCGCTTTTTAACCATTTTCTAGATGGGTCAAAGTGCCATGCCAGCTGTAGCCACCTGTCTCTATTCAATGCCACTCTCTCACCTACTTCTACAGTCATGCCTGCCTGACACAGGTTTTCTCTCACACAATCTATCCATCTTTTTCCTGGATGCCCTTGTTTCTTTTTGCCTTCTTCTTGTCTGTCACAAATCTTCTTCACCAGATTGTCTTATGTTTTCTGCACAAGCGCCCAGGCCACGGTAATCTGTTCCCTTTGACCTTCTCTGCAACTGGCAGTATTTTGGCTTCTGCTTTGCTGACATCATCTTTTCATCTATCCCACACATTGTGTATCCCACATCCCATCTAGAGGACTTCATCTCCAGCACTTCTGGCTTCCTCAGCTGCACTGCCTTCACTGACCAGAATTCCATAACAAAGAGTAGTACTGATAAAAACCACTGTTTTGTGCTCCTTACTTTTCAGTTTCTTTGATAATCTTCTGTCATACACTGCCCTTGACATGTTGTGCCATATGGCTGCGTTCCCTTCGATTCTAGCTTTGACCTCCTCATCCAGACTTCCCTTCTCCTTAACCAACCATCCAAGGCAATTGAAGTTGTTAACATGTTCCACTAATTTCCTTCTGTCTTAATTCTTAGCTTCTTCTGATGTCTCCCATTTGCTGCTATTGCTTCTTCTTCTTTCAGCTTTTTCCCGGTTAGGGGTCGCCAAAGTGGATCACCTGTCCGCTCATGATTGGCAGTGGAGTTTTATGGTGTCGAGTTGCCAGCCCGGTGCCCAACCTTCCACTGAAGGCACACACACAAGCACTCATGCCTAGGGACAATTTTTAGAGTGTCCAATCCAGTCTTTTGGATGTGGGAGGAAACTGGAGCACCCGGAGAAAACCTACGCGACCACATGGAGGACATGCAGACTCCACACAGAAGGTACCCCAGCCGAGGATCAAAGCAGAGAACCTCTTGCTGTGAGGTGACAACGCTAACCGCTGCACCACCGTGTATGCCCCCATTTGCTGCTATTGCAATTATCTTATTTGTAAGTCAGTTTAATTCCATTTGCCTTAGGAAGTTCTTTTTTAGAGTCTGCCTGTAATGCCATATCATCTGCAAACAGCAACTTTGTTGATCTCTCTCCTCTGACCTGCTTGCTAATGTAGTCATTCAGCAGTATGACAGGTGGAGTGCTCAGAGGTGAACCCTGATGCACACCCACTCCCACTAGGAACCCCTCTGAGAGACCAAACACTGTTCATACTTGTGTCATTGGGCCCTTGTACGTAGCCTGCACTAATTCTGCCATTGTTTCCAGGACTCTGTACCATCACAGGACTACCCAAATAACCTTTCTTTGGACCTTGTCATATGCTTACTCCATGTCTAGGAATGCCCAGTTTGACTCTTTTCCCTTCTGTAGCTTCTTCTCAAGTATCTGTTTCACTGCAAACATGGGGTCATTTGTGTTGCATCCTGATCTGAATATGAACTGCTCATCTTCTATCTCACTTTCTACTACTCTGCATGTTCTTTTATCGGTCATCTTATCTGGAACATTCAACCTGTCCAAATGCATATTCAGATTTGGCTAGAGGAGCAGTCTATGCAAGCTCCAAAATGGCGTGCTCTTATCCCTGACTGCAAGACAACAGATTTTGAGGGCATGGGTCTGTTGCAGCTTGTTTCAGACCCTTCCTAGAGCTGAGTCTTCCCACATTACCATAAATAAGGTTAAAGAAAACTTTTATCAGCCTAATAAAAGATGTCACTTATTTCACAGTAATGTAGACTTATCACAAATAAAATGTATGTCAATTTTGTTTAAATTCCCTTTACATGCTCTTTTTATATAGCACAATAAGGCACATCTAAGACTAAAGACACAATGTTTAATCAGATTTTTAAATACTAAGGTGTTGAGATAAAAGTAAAGGGATACAAAATGAATCACTCTGAAAATTCTGCCCACGTTTTTTCAGAATTAAACACAGATAATATCATAGTATCATTCTGGTAACAATGATGCATGTATTTTGAGTTCCAGATATGCCACCACATTTTAAGGTACCCCCTACAATATTGTTTCCTATCATTTTAACTTTGTAAGAAAACCAGTGTGTTCACAGATAAAAGTTAATAACATGACAATGCAAAGGATTATATTTCATAAAAGTCATTGTTATTCTTCATATTTTTTATTTTTATTTTTCAGCAGGCAGTCCATTAATCTTTTCTAAGAACAGTCCTCTACAGTAATTCCTTTGCTGTTTGTGACTCAGAAAATATATGCAACTGTCTTTAGATCCAGAAATAGCATACAGCATGGTGCACATAAGGATAACATCATTCCTCAGAAATAGTGTGAGATATGAAAATATTCCTTTATCGGTTTGCCACCTGCTAAGGTAGATGAACCCACATAGTGCAAATTCTGACTTGTCTTTGTTAATTAAAAAATGCATCTGACTGTGCCTAAGAAAGACTGCATGAACTTTCTCTTTCTGAATATTTATATAGTATGTTGTTAGAAACAGGACCTTTGCTTTCTGGGTTTTATATGAATCATGAAGAAGAAAAAGTAAAAAATGGATATTTTTTGCCTTAAAAAGAATGTTCGTTCAAACGTGTGTAACAGAGAGGAAGAATTTTATATGTACATTCATTACCCTGGCCTTTCCGTTGTGAGCATAAACTCTTAGCATGGGTTTTCAATGTCATCCCAAAAAGTGATGCTAAGACCTCCACATTTCATAAAACTAAATAAATTACACTTGTCTGAAATATAGCATTATATAAGTATGTTCTTCATAGCAATAGCTCAACTCCAATTCCCATTCCTATTTAAAGTTAAATTCATCAAACATTCCATGGCTTGGTCAAAAATCTCATTTCTTTTCAATATTTGACAACAGTACATCTTTGTTTTGTGCACCACCCTATTGTATACCATCTCATTTTATTTTACATACAGTCCTCCTTGAGACAATATACACATTTCTTTACAAAATGAAACTTGGATGTGTCACTTTAATCTTCAAAAAGAATTTTAAATGTTTCAGCCAGATCAAATGTTGTCCCTGTGCTCACACTCACAAATCATTGCAGAGCTAGAGATGGGTCATCTAGTGACCAGTGCTGATTCACAACCTGGTGACCCTCAACTCTAACTTGAAGACCCAACAAAAAAAAAAAAAAAAAAAAAAAAAAAACTCTGTTCTGGCTATTCTTCAAGAAGCACCGGGTCCACTACACACAACAACTCTTACAGCACACATGGAGTGCTGAAACAAATGCTTTAGTCCTAACAGAAGTATATGCAAAAGAAAAGCAATACTGGAATTCATTTTAGTGCTGACATTCAGAAATGGCTGTAGGACAATGAATGCTTGTACTGCACCACTGACCATTTGTCATCTGCTGACCATGACCCTAAACCCTGTGTACCTGGGCCCCTTGTCCCCTTTGACCCACACTTTGCTTCTGAATCATTGGCTTACAGACATTGGTGTACCCTTCAACAATAGCAGAACAAAATGCCTGAAGTCATTAAAGCAATGTTTACGTTGGATCTAATATGTCTCTTACCTCAACTCAACTTAAGCCCTGTTTAAAGGACATTATCTAATTTGACTGTTCCCTAGTTGAGGAAGTTATATTTCAAAATACATTTCTTGACTGTATCAATAATAATCCATTAATGCTTGTTACATTTAAAAAGTTGCACTTAAGATAAACAAAACACTTGAAAGGCTAGAAGACACTCATCCATATTGGTCAAAACATGATGCACTATTAGGTATTAAGTCATGTGAACGTCTTCCTTCCATCTTTTCATGAGTATAATGCCATCTGTTGCTTAATTGGAGCAGGCTTGCAATAGGTTGGTATATTTTCTCCATTTGCATTCTGTATGATTGTGGGTTGCCACTAAAAAGAGGTTTTGCCAGGTTTGCTTACTCTGCTAAGAAATTACTGAAATATGAACTAGCGAGACACAATGAAGGCAGACCTTGCCATTTGAATGTTTTGGTTCATAGAAGAACATCATGGATCTCTAAACATGTTCATTCCTGCAAGTGCTCTGTGATCCAGGAAGTGTCACAAGTGAATGTGAAACACTCAATGACTTTATTCCCTCATATACAGTGAATGCATATTTTTTACATATAAACAAACATATTTTCATACCCCAAATCTGTATAATTTACTACATTTGTAATTTGTCTTCCTGATGGTAAAGTTAGCCTCTCTTCATGTTGAGAAAATAAAAATGATCCCTTGAACCTATATGTAACTGGGGCGGCAGAAACTTACCCTGCTTCACAGTTCCTTTTCTTTTTGTCATTCTACAGCAATGCACAGTTCTGCCTCTTCATTTTTAGTGAAACATTTGCTTGAGTTTAATGGTTTATAACACCATTATGTAGATTGGTCACAACTTGCTGCGGCCCTAATTATTGCAAACACATAGTGCTTAAAGCTTACCCTCATTGGAATGGCTGAACTCTGTAAACATTCCAAACACACAAAATATGTCTGTGAGCACAGATAATGTGGCTAAATTCTGGATGACAAATTACGAAAAAATATTAAAACTGATGACCAATAACTATAAAAAGAATGAATAACAAAGTATAAATGCTAATTTATTGAATTCTAGTGAAATGTCTCAATAATTGCATCAGGAATCACTCAATAGACACATATTTTTGCCATGTAGAGGAGGGAGGGTCCATTAAAATTTATATACTCTCTAAATAACACTGCATGTTTCAGTATGCCGAAGAGATGGGCAATAAACAATGGAAATATCTATATGATAGCATACACACAATTCACTAAAGAAAAAAAAAATTTTAGAGTATCTGAAGACAAGGCAAGAGAAAACCCAGAAGATTAGAAATAATAACTAAGAAACATGACAAATATGTCATAATGCTTTCACCTGTCCCTTGTACATCCATTTGTTTGTGTCACTGCACACCCCTGTAAAACAGAGGAATGTAAACATGGTTCTTTAAAATGGAATTAAAGCATAGCTAGGATACCATGGAGATTAAACAATTATTTATCCAAAAACAGTACAAAATTTGCATGAGAGCCAACAAGGGAATATGCACCTGCATAACATAATGCTTTGCTCCATTTACTGGAAATAGTAAGGAGGCATCATGCCTGAGTACTGGTTCAAGCCTTTCAGGTGTTGGTAGGATTAGCAGAATGATTTAGGTTAGTGAGTTGGTAAGTTTAGCTGTCTGTAATTTTCAACTGCCAAGTAAAGATTTATGCACAAATGTCAGGTCAGAAGTGTAACATCACACAAGGATCTTTAAGAAAGATGTGAAGAGCTGGATTTAAGTGAGAGGCAAATAACATTAACATCCCACTGTAGCTTAAACATATTCTAACATTACAGCATTTAAATAAATAATGTGTTTCATACCACTGCAAATAAATCATACAAAAATATAACAAGAACAAACTCTCAGCATTTGGCACAGAATGCTTAACAGACGTGGTATTGCTGTAACCTCTAATTTATTTATTTGTTTTTTTGTTAGCATTTTTTTTACTTGCCTTTCAAGCAAGTCTTGCAAACTCATCTATTGTGAAACATCTAGCCCCCATCTTAAATCACTGGTGTTCACAGCTAGCTGCAAACAGGCATCAGAGAATGTTCTAAGATCACCGGAGACTAATCTGAAGACATGAAAGTTAACTGGAGTGAAAGCACAAGAGTTCAATGAAATACTTTGGGCTCTAGCACCTCAGGAACAAGAGGAAGTATGCAGGGATGAAGAAGAATGTCAGTGTCTCAAAGTAGCATGTGTGAAGATGATAGAACACACGTGGATGAGTCAGGTGTGGAAATAAGGTACGTAAGGAAAGCTGGTGATGGAATGCACAAATTCAGGTAGTCATTAAATGAAAGAAGTGCAAAAAGAAGTAAGAAAATATAGACCAGACAGAGAGGGGCCAGTTGCTGGCTAACAAAGAGGCTAAAACAGCAGTTGTGATAACAAAGAGCAAGGTGTCAGACAAACTCTACCAGCTTCAGGAAAGTGACTCAGCAGGTACAAAGAAGCGCTATTAGGTTGCAAGGCGACCACAGAAAGAAAAAGAAGAAAGTCAGCAGACTCCAGTCATAAAAGATGCCAGCAGCACTCTGTCAACAGTGCACAGGATACCAATGGCAAATGAAAGCAGTACTTCAAGACACGTCTGAATGACAAAAACTTTGCCAAAGCTGTAATAGCTCACGCACAGCCTGCAATGAAAGAGGAAATAGAACCAACCTTAGAATAAGTACAAAGTACACTAAGATTAAGTCAGGGGAAGAGGCAGACTGACACAATGTCACTGCAGATATGATCAAGATGTTGGATATCTTATGGAAGAAATAGCTCCAGAGGGTAATCATCGGGGTATGGAGAGAGATGCATATCCCAGATTACTGAACAATAAGCATTCCACTCCCAGTGTACAACAAGAACAAAGAAGATATTCACAGATGTGGTGTGTACAGAGGTATCAAACTCCTGCCACACTCCATGAAAGTGCTGGAGAGGGTGACTGATAAATTGTTTGTTTGTGTCTTTCGGCTTTTCCCAGTCAGGGGTCGCCACAGTGGAACTCCGGTCCGCTAATGATTAGTAGTGGATTTTTACATACTAGGTTACCAGCCCTGATGCACAACCTTCAATGAAGGCACGCCCCATTCACATATGCCTCCACACAGAAGATGCTCTAGCTGAGAATCGAACGGGACAATGTCTTGCTCTGAGGCGACAACGCTACCGCAGCACCACCACCGCAGTTAGGGTGACTGATAAATGAATATGCAGAAAAGTAGACAGTAACATGGGTTATGAGCAGCTCAGAGTCAGATTAAGATAGAGTACAACTGATCTGATATTTGCTGTGAGATATATAATGGAGAAGAAGCTGGACATAGGGGAAAATGCCTGACTGGGCATTCCTACACAAGGAGAAAACACATGACAAGGTTCCAAGAAAGCTGATTTGGGCAGCCCTGTGATGGTTCAATGTCCCAGGCATGTATGTAGAATTGGTACAGGCACTCAATGACAAAAGTATGAATAGCATTTGGGCTAACAGAGGTGTTTCCACTGATAATGGGTGTGCATAAGGGCTAGGATCTGAGCCCATACCTGTTCATACTGGTGACAGACTGTATCTGCAAACAGATCAGCAAAGCTGTTTTATGAAGATAATATAGTACTAAAAGTACACTCTGAAGAGGAACTTCAGCAAATGATAGAGGACTGGAATGCAAAACTGAAGGTACATGGGATAAAACTGAGAAGAGACAAGACAGTGATCATGGCAGCAAATGAAGGGATCAGAAGATGTTTAAAGATAGAAGGGAAAATATTTAAAAGGTTAATAGAGTAACCATTTAAAGCAGCTCAAAGATGTGGTTGAGGAAAAGGGGGGTTTGAATGAGAAGGTCAAAGGTAGAATAAGAGGTACTACAGCCAGCTGGCATTAAGTGTGTGACAACAGAATGTCAAAGAAGCTGAAGAGTAAGGTGCACAATACATTGAAGTGGCTAGTACTCCTTTATGGCACAAAAACCTGGAGAGGGAAGGCAGAGTAGTCGATGGCACTTGAGGCAGTGGATATGTAAGTTTGTGAGATGGGTATCAATATGCACACTGCAGGACATATGAAAAATGAGGATATTAGAGCAGAAGTCAAAGTAGCACAAATTACAGAGAAGGTCAAGAAAAACAAATTACAGTGGAGGAAATGCAGGAAAGCAGAAGATGATGATCTGGTACAAGAAATTCCAGCTATACTCTATCGCATATCGTCTACTCAGAGGCAATCTCTGCTTAACATACAAGGCCATGTCAAACCCAGAGCTGTTGGACATGCTACACTTAAAGAAATCCCAATCCCTCAGAGTCACACGCTCAAGGGATCTAAACCTTGTCATCACAAAAAACAAAACATGCTGGAGGGATAGGTTCCTGACCCAGAAACTCCCCAGACTCTGGAATTGACTGCCCATACATGTCAAGCAGAGCACCTTTTTGGCCCTCTTCAAAAGGAACCTTGACGATTGGATGGGAGAAAGGAAATTCACCCCGCGGATCACATCAGTCGCCCTGCTAGACAGGGGTCCAGGGAAGTAAATAGTGTGGGAAGAAATAGCCAGGGAATTGTTATTGCTAGGCTTGTGTAGGCCCTAGGGACAATATCCTACTACCAACCTATGAACCTATAAGAGATTTTTGAGAGATAAGAGGAAGGCAAAAGGAGAGGAAAGCATCCGTCCAAGAGATGGATGGACTGTGTGAATGATTACTTAAGCCTGCAAGGCTTGACTGTTGAAGAAGGAAGCAGAGTAGTTCTGAATAAAGAGAAAAATGGTGGCCGCTTATGCAATAGCCCATCCTCATGTAAAATAGGAACAATGGGGTTGATTATGAAGATAATGATTTCAATTTCAGCTAATGCAACTTTATATTTCTAACAGTGGCTCAAACAGGCAGAAAGCAGTTTTAATAGTCTATGTGTAGGGAGAAATAACAAGTATGTAATGCCCTTCAATTAAGACATATGCATCTGCATAAAAGATGATGAGGTATATTATCAGAAGGATGTTACCCTTGTGATGTCATCTAATGCACATAATTCCTCCTCTGCTTAAGTCTCTACTCCATTCAAAATGACAGAGGGAGAACATACAATTCACTTGCACAATAAAATAAATAATTTTCCCTCCTACAAACATTCTGCAATATATTAGATGACAGATCAACCTCTAGGTAGCTATATGATGGTAACCACTTGAAATGTGGGTGTGAAGTTGGCATAATGGTTAAAGTGCTTGCCTTAGAATCACAAGGTAAAGGGTTTGATTCTCACATGGGGTAACTGGTTACGCTTAAAATGGTCTACAAGGGCAGTTAGCCTAGTACTAATCTATAAATCTATACTGTGAATCATTTGTAGATGTGGATATAATATTTGTTAAAGGAATCTGTCAATGATTGGGTCTTGTACTCTGCATCTGTGCACATGGACATTGGCGCCATGTGCTAAAAGATAAATTGAACTAAATGTTATAGAATATGTTTGCATCTGTACCTTTATATGTTTTTCAACAAAGCCTTGTATAGCTCACTTCTTAATTTGATCCTGTTCACTCAGGCTGTGCTACACAATAGTCTATTGAGATTAGTGTTCCCCCACAGTAAAAAATATAAATAAAGAAATAAATAAACAAACAAATAAAACTTGCCAGTGATGCGGTTGGAATATGACCAACACTGCATTTTGACTCAGAAAACAGCACAGAAAGTAAAGCTGATGGAAGCAGAACTATGTATGGCCATAAGTGAAGTTACAATGGAAAAGAAAACTAGGAAAGGCAGCCTATTCTTTTCAGGGTATTAGAAACATTAAACATTTGCTGGCATTAAAAAAATAGCAAGTGCTAGAATTTGATTGCATGAATAAGGAAATGTTTGCAGCCTGCAAGGGATCGTTATATGCTTCCTTGATCCTTATTAACTCCCCAAATGGTTTGGACTTTCTTATTCTATCTACTGCCTCATTTTGTACAGTCTGCATGGCAAAGCTGAACTAATATATACAGCTAAACTTGGAATCAGGAAGTTATCAGCATTGATCATCTTTTGTTTATACAGCTCATATATAATATGAACTGTGGGGTATGACGTATACCGGGATAACTAAAGGAAAGAAGAACTGCTTCTCAACTACCAAAGAAATTCAAATGTATCCTTTCTTACAAAACAATGTTTTCTGCATCTGGGAGAATTACATGAACAGATTGCTGTACATGGCATAAAATGCATCATTGGCGATAAGAAACCATATGTGAGTGTGAAAAGGACAAATAAACCTGCACAAGTAATGATATAACCACAAAAGCATCCTCGTGCTCCTTAAAATAACAGAACAATTCTTAGAGGTGTCTGTGAATGAGTCACAAATCTACCAAAACTTCAGCAAATGCCAACCTTCCAGTACAATAAAAAAATACTTTTCATCTGTTTTCAAAAGCATGCACAACTGAACTAATGCCTAAATGTATGTGTACAATACGTGTTTTGGCCATTTGTATATTCTCCACAGCATAAGTATATGTTTAAATTTATCTAGAATATGTACATGATTTGTTACTTGTTCAGCATGGTTGCATTCATTACATTAGCTGTGTCTCTTCAGATATTCCAAACTGTATAAACTCAGTTAAACCACTTCTGTATTTTGCTTCATGCAAACGTTTTTTTCACCTCTAGTTAAGTGATGTTCAGGATGTTATAACTGGAAGTATGCCAGGTTGTTTTAATAGATGTCTTGAAAGTCACATCTGTATATATCCCAGAATGAGTGCTGTGCTACAATCAGAGAAGAGGTAAGTAGTAACACATTTCTCCCTTTTCTCTGAGTTTGTGTAACCTCAGAGTTACTAATAACACACACACACACACACACACACACACACATATATATATATATATATATACATATGCGTCTACTTCATATGGTTGACAGTTCATATGGTTGAAACTCATATAGTCGACAGTTCATATGGTCGAAACTCATTTGTTCGATGGCTCATTTGGTCGACAACCAGTATTCAAGGCAC